>NW_027507903.1:202554586-202815121 GCF_037356315.1 Lithobates pipiens | reverse complement strand
ATTCTTGGTACACTTGCATACTATTTTGATAAGGAACTTGGTAGGTTATTCCAAAACATCTTGGAGAATTAACCACAGAAATCCTTCTTTCTCTTTACGTAATCCCAAAGAAACTCAAGGATGTTGAGATCAGGGCTCTGTGGACGCCAAACCATCACTTTCAGGACTCCTTTCTTTTAAACTGAAGATCATTCTTAAAAAAAAAAATGTATGTATGTATGTATGTATGTATGTATGTATGTATGTATGTATGTATGTATGTATGTATGTAGTGTCGTCCCTCTGCAGAATAATTTTGGGGCCAATCACACGCCTCCCTGATGGTATGGCATGATAAATAAGTATCAGCTTGTATTTCTCAGCATTGAGGACACCATTGATCCTGACTAAATCGCCAACTCTATTTTCAGAAATGTAACCCCAAACTTGCAAGGAACCTCCACCATGCTTTACTGTTGCCTGCAGACAGACACTCATGTACCGCTCTCTACTTGCCGAGTTCATTCAAAAACTGTGTGCAAGTGTACCTAGAAGTAGATCTGTTACGGATTAAAATTTATGTGTTGGATTAATCGATTTATTTAATTTTTTTGATAAAATCGACTAATTTCAATTAATTAAAACGCATATACAGATCCAACTACTTTTAGCTGATCTCCTTGCATTGCAACTCTGCATTAGTCAGTGGTAAATGGGGTATACACTATATACAATCACCCGACACTAGTTAGTTTCCACAATCCATGACTTAACTTCACAGTTTACACAAATACGTTTTAAATTCAAACTGTAGCACTGACGCAAGTAATTTTTGTCTAGTGAGGTCGATGGCCGTGATGTCACCGGATCTCCGACGGAACTCCCTGAAGTCGGTGGAGAGGAGTACCAGTAAAAGAATTTTGAGCAATCAAAAAATAAATAAAATTTGAATCGATTAATCGAGGAATTAATCTTTAATTTCTACAGCCCTACCTAGAAGAATTGAAAAATGTATGCCGTTTTGAAGGGTGGTCACACCAAATCTGGATTTGATTTGGATTTCTCATTTACTTTCCATTTTTGTTAATAAAAAATAAACTACTAACACTTCCATTTATGAAAGCATTCTCAATTTACAGCATATTTTTTTTTTTTTTTTTACACCTGCCTAGTAGTTTATATACTATTAGACACACATATGGTAATTGTATTGAAAAGTAACAGTCAGCTTCACCTAAGCCTGAAAAAAACGTAACAGTACTGCATTCATGCAGATTGGGGAAAAAAAATAAAATAAATAAAAGGAAAATACAGCGAGGGCTTAGGATTAGGCTCCATACCTACACACAGATCTTGCTTTGTAAGCGCTAGTCTGAAAAATGTCATATGTTTGGTATACCTGTTGAGATTGTTTAAAAAGTTTAGCACAGTCAAAAAAAAAAAAAACCTTGTCTGTGCAAGCAGTCTTTCCTGCCAAACAAAAAATGTAATTCTGTCACTCTTGCAAGACAAAAGTCAGTCTGCCTCCAATGCATCAGTAGCAACACAGCTTTGTTTTGACAAAGCTGTGTTGCTGCTGATGCATTGGCTAACAGTCTGCTTACTGGACAATGCAGGAGCAAGAGAACACTGATGGGGTCAGTGCTGCCTTTTCCCTCCTAGCTGGAATACTGCTGCAAAAGGAGAGGCGTGGAGTTCGATATCAAGACACACAGATTGAGGCTGGATTCACACCTATGCATTTTTTTGTGCTTTTTGTATTTTGCATTACAGAACGTGTTCCATAGGAAACCATGATAAATGGACTGCAGTGCAAATCTGCAAAAAGCACTAAAAATTAATTGGTGTGATTCAGGCCTACATAATGATTAAAATCAGTGTTAAGGGATTTACGAATTGCTGCTTGATGCGTTTTGAATGTATTGTATTGCAACTGCTTATCTATCAACTACTGGAGGAAGAAGTGTAAAGAAAACACCTAGCAAAAAGAGATAAACGATAGCACTATAGTGCGCCTTTCTAAGCTCTGCTTTAGGGCTCATTAACACATGCAAAGAATTTAAGCACCCAAAGAATTACGATGTGTTAATTGTGCACTTGCGTCACGTAAAAACAAAAACACTTGCCAGATGCCCCCTCTGTGTTTGTTTATTTTCACCTCATTTAGTGATGCTTTCTAAATTAATCCTTAAAACATACTGTAAACGCCATAGGAGTGTTTGTGACATGTTTGAAGTGCGTTTACATTGACAACGTGACACAATGTAACCATATGAAGAACACTGGGTGCTACAATACACCAGTTTTGACAGGCATTCCTGGAGCTTCAAAAATGCTGATGAAATGGGCTGCTTTTGAAGCTAGTGTAAACTTGGGCTCCGTTCACACAGGTGGATCGATCAGGTCTGCCTGTCAGGTTTTCAGCGGGACTCGATCAGACTATCCATTGCCCTCTATGGAGTCACAGATGTAAACAGACGTGTCCGTTTACACCCACTGACATCTGATCTGATCCCCTCTGCTAAAAAAGAAACGGATGGGGATCTGTTCCACATCTGTCTGGTGAATCGAATCAGATGACAGTTGGATGTAGCGGACAGCTGGTCAGTTTAAATCTGACCTCCCATAGAGGAAAGTGAGCTGTGTCCATGTCTTCATAAGTGGAGCAGACAAAGATCGGTCATCCGCCTGCTCAGCAGGGATTAGTGGTCAGGTCCCCCACAGAGCTGGCAGAGTCTGTCTGTGTGAAAGAGCCTGAAGTCTTAAATTTTCATTTATTATTTGGCAACAAAAAAAAATGTGCATCAATATAGAATTATGCAAATGGTAAAAACTGCAGGATACCATGAGTTATAGCTGAACACCATGCTTGGGTTAACTGCTCGTTTTGTCCTAGGGGTTCAAAGAGATGAATCTGGATGGACTAGTGTCTTTATTCAACCTTACCAACTATGTAATCCTCTGATCTGCCCAGCGCATGAACAGTGCCCCGCGGTCCAGTGATCTTGTGCAGTGGACTGTTCCTGACAGATCTGGTAGTGAAGACATCAGGAGCAGTCCGCCACTGGGCATGGGGCATTACTGTTCTCCGGAGAATCGAAGGATCGGGTAAGTAAAGGCGCTGCATTTACTCCTAGAAAAAATATGGGTAGTTAACCCATGCAGTGCAGGCACAGCCCCCAAAAAATTACCTGGAGCTGGGCTTTAAATCTAACAAGGTTCCTGTCACCTCCAATATACAGTGGTGTGAAAAAGTGTTTGCCCCCTTCCTCATTTCCTGTTCCTTTGCATGTTTGTCACACTTAAGTGTTTCGGAACATCAAACCAATTTAAACAATAGTCAAGGACAACACAAGTAAACACAAAATGCAATTTGTAAATGAAGGTGTTTATTATTAAAGGTGAAAAAAATCCAAACCATCATGGCCCTGTGTGAAAAAGTGATTGCCCCCCTTGTTTAAACATACTATAACTGTGGTTGTCCACACCTGAGTTCAATTTCTATAGCCACACCCAGGCCTGATTATTGCCACACCTGTTCACAATCAAGGCATCACTTAAATAGGAGCTGCTTGACACAGTAAGGTCCACCAGAAGTGACTCCGGTCAGGTTCCCCCATAGCTAGCTGCATGCTGGGTGGGCAGGAGGGTGGGGCCAGGAGCACTGAAGAGGGACCTGGGCCGCTCTGTGCAAAAACCACTTCACATAGCAGGCAAGTATAACAATTTTATTTATATTTTTGTCTAAAAATAAAGACTTTAGTTCACTTTAACAGTGGGTCTGCACTTTTTTCAAAGATGCCGAATTCCTGGAAGTCAGCTTTAAGCGTGATCCCACACCCTGTGCCATTACTAGCGTTATCAGAGGTTACAATATTATGTAACCATAAATGATTATGCATATGACAACTGGTTCCAGTCGCACGCTCTAGCAGATTGATAATCATGTGTACGCAGCATAGAAAGCATACCACTGTGATAATAAAGAAAAAAGGAACCTAGCCCAATGTTTCAGGAGAAAAGCAGATATCTTTTTCTATCCTTAGTTTAAACCAAGCCATTAAATATGATGATAAGATTATCCTAAAATGCCATCTACATGGTAGTTTTTTAGATTTAAAAGGCTAAGTTCACCTTTGTTCACACTGTTTTTTTTTTTTTCCAAATTCCAGCTCCCCTATGTACCAATATACCATTAATGTACTTTTGCAAAAATAAAAAACAGCTTTCCATTGATTCTACACACGCTTACCTCACTGGTTTCATGGTTGTTTCAAAACACTTATCTGTTACTTCAGCCTTACTTCCTGGACAAACATGCACCTGGAATTGGCTGGTAGGTAGGAGGGTAGAGGATGCAGGAGAACTGTTTATGTGTCCTGTCAGTCACATGACCAGTTCTCCAATTATGCAGCTCTGACAGGACACATGGCCAGGCTGCCCTTCTGTTTTTTTTCTTAACAGAACTTTAGTTGCAGTGCATTCCACCAGCTTCAGAGCCCTGAAGGCAGCAGAGGAGACAGTAGGCTCCTGTGCAAGTCAGAACCAATGTTGGGTGGGAAACATAAATGCTTCTCTATTACTTAAAGCGGAGCTCCACCCAAAAGGGGAAGCTCTTGTATGCTTTCCCCCACCCAACCTGTTGGGAGGAGCGGGTACCTTGTTGAACGCCCCCACCCCATATTTTGGAGAAAAGGAAAGGTGTTCTGTACACCCTACAAATTTTTCACCAAATCATTATGGCAAATGACTACTGTTAGAAGTTAGTGGATGGAGTTTCACATGAAACAGGTCACTTGTATATTAGACATTAGCAAACAGGCGTTCGAAAAAAAAAATTAAAAATATAAGCAGACTTCAAGTGTTTTAAAGACTGAATTGACTATAAAAGTGGGGAAATCATTATTTGATTCCCTGCAGATTTTGCAAGATAGAGATATAGATAAAATAGTTTCTGGGATTCATCATTCAGGGGGTGGTGGGGAAACCGCTCCAGAAATGGTACTGGACCACCAATAAGTTACTGGCCACTCCGTTTTTTGGCACCTTGATGTCAGAATACCGGTTTTCCCTCATCATGAAGCATTTCCACTTCACGAACAATGAAGAGTTTGATGAGGCTACGCATCCTGTGCCCGAACGAAAAAAAAAAAAAATCTGGGAGGTATGCCAAATTATTGTGACCAATTTCCAGCGGACCTACGTGCCAGAAAGGGACGCCTGCATGAATGAAAGTTTGATGGCTTACAAGGGACACTTAAAGCGGGAGTCCGCGTTTTTTTTTTTTTTTTTTTAAAGCCAACAGCTACAAATACTGCAGCTGCTGACTTTTAAAATAGTGACACTTACGTGTCCAGCGCGCCTGCGATGTCGGCACCCGAAGCCGATCTCTCGATCGTCTCTCGGGTGCTGCCGCCACCATCTTGGGTATGGGAATCAGGAAGTGGAGCCTTTCGGCTTCATTTCCCGGTTCCCTACTGTGCATGCGCAAGCTGGATACAGTTTATTGCATCCAAAAGAGCGTGGTTTGGCATCAAATCCTATATGCTCTGTGAGTCATCCACTGAGTACATCTGGAATTTGGTAATTTACACTGCTAAAAGGCACGAAGTTCAACCCCAGGTACAGCGGCTATGGGATGGCCACATCTGTCGATACACTGCTGGAGCCATTGATGAACCAGGGATATTGTGTGACCATGGACAATTGCTACACATGGCATAGGTTTTGCTACAAAACAAGACCGATGCATATGGTACTGTTAAGCCTAACCGACCTGACATGCCATCTATGTTTGCCAAGAAAAAAAAAAAAAAAAAAACGAAAAACTGGAGAAATGGTTGCCTGGCAGAAGGCAGATGGTAATGCAATGACAAGAAGGATGTGTCTCATGAGTAATGTGCACAATACCTCCACACTGCCTTGGTCCACACAAAAGGTGGGAAAGATGTGCTTAAGCCGCAAGTCGTGATAGACTATAATAACACTATGGGAGGTGTTGATGGAGCCGATCAGGCAATGACATTTTATCTGGCTATGCGCAAACAGCAAAAAAAATAAAAAATGTAATAAAAAGATTTTCAGGCATCTTCTGGAACAATGCCTTTGGAATGCATATATCTTGTACAGAGCAAAGAGTGACAAGCCTCTTGTTCGTTCTGATTTTATCTGGAAGGTGGCTGAGCAGATTTTTGTCAACCACCAGACGCCATCAGGAGCTGTGAACAGACCTGGACGACGTGCTGTTGATGTTGCCAACCCAGAACGTCAGACTGGTCATCACTTTATGGACTACATACCGCCAACCGCAAAAAATGCAGCACCTACCAGTATGTGTGTGGTTTGCTGTTCAAAGAGAGATGTCTATGGAAAGAAAGACTGAAAAGAAAGCAAGTTCCACTGTCCGGATTGTGTGCTGTACCCGGTTTCAAAATTTATCACACTCAGGAGGTTTATTGTTGAATTCTCTTTGACAAATTTCATTATTAGATTATTGAATAAAATTATATTTATTTATTAGATTATAATTCATGATTTTGCGCTTCAAACTTTATCACATCCGGGATGTCTACTAGAGTCTTGTTTGGTCAGGTTTAAGTCATTACTAAGAATTGCAGGCCTATAATACATAACACCAAATTTCCATGCAAAAAATTGTACCGCTTTTGGTACAATATTCCTTACATAATCATACCGCCGGGGAGGTTAATGAAGGAGTATTACAGGCTGGTACTCAAGAGGTTAAGGATTGCTTTTTTAAGGTCTCTTGCACATGGCACTGACGTATGAGCTTCTGCTTTTTTGGGCATAATTTCAGGTGTTTGTTTTGTGTGATTGCACATGTATTTATGCGCTTATCTGCATGGGCACAGTCACACACACACACACACACACACACACACACACACACACCTTTCCTAGGAAAACTGCATTCGTAGTTATGCTCATTATGCGCTTATTTGTCTGCATATGCATACAAGAGCAAAATACTGAGTGGGAACACAGATTTCAGATTCCCTATTTTTTTTTTTTACTGAGGCATAACGGGATTACATTTAAGCTAAAAAAAAATAAAAATAAAAAAGGATGTACTGCGCTTTTTTTCTGCTGCAGTGTGCAAGAGGCCTAATATTAAGGCCCCATGCACACTGGATGTTTTTTTTTTACAGCAGCTCTTTTTGGCTTCAGACGTTTTTTCTACAGTCCATAAACTCTCCAGCATGTTATCCTATCACACACACACACACACCCCAAATGTTTTTTTGGCTGTAAAAAAGACCCCCCAAAAACTAGTGGGTTCTGAGATGAGTTTTTCAGCTGTAAAAATGTTCCAAACTTAAAAAATATATATAATAATAATAAGATAAACGTGGCTCACGGCAATTTAACGTTTTTTGATCCCATCGATTAAAAAACAAACAAAAATCAATAAATAAATAAAAAATAAAAAAAACAAACACACACCAATCCTAAAAAAAAAAAAAAAAAACACTATTGAGAAAAAAATAAAATAAAAATACAAAAAAAAAAAAAACTTGAAAAACCTCACTGCAAAGCTACTGGCATTTTTATAACGTTATTATAATGTCCAGTGTGCATGAAGCCTAAAAGCTTAAAAAATGAATAATCACACCTTTTGGTGTTTGAGACACGTCAGGAAGTTTTTTGTGCAAGCCTGTACAGATACTGTAAGGTCCTCTGGAACAAACCGAGTATCTGTAACATATGGAGAGGCTCATATGGCAAGTTTTGCAGGGAGTGCCTTCATTTTCAGTATTCTGCTTGCTAGATCGCATTTCACAAACCGCACAGTAGCACATGCAGGATATGACAAGTGTAACTGTCGTTAAGGATAACAAATCATACAGACACCCAACTATCAGACACAGGTTATCTTGTAATGGATAACTGGGTCATGGTATAGTGAAGACACCACACACACACACACTTTTTTATGTCACTAGGAATTTATTGCCCAGTTGCTGCTTGTATTTCAGTCCTGCCACTGTGGGTTAATCTTCCCATAATCTTTAGTATATGGCTACAAACTGCTGGTGACTGGCAATTTAGCAGCAGTGAAGTCAACATGATACAGTTGTACTTTTATCCTGCAATACTTACAGCGATTTTCTGAAGCTAGCTAGAAATCAACGCTTAGTGATTTGTAGTGCCTACTAATTTGTGCTACAAATCTCTTGTGTAACATGGCCCTGGGGATTACATTACTGAAATAGCACATAATGTCTAAAGGTTCTCATCTATCCAGGTCATGATACATGCTATCAGAAGTCACATTCAACTAAACACATTCTGTAATGTTGAAGAAGTCTCACCACTCATCCCGAATGGCATCCTTGGGGTCATAGGACTGCCAGAACATACCCTAGTATACCCAACATACCCATGTGGACAACTCAGTCAGCAGTACTAAAAGCAAAAATAAAATACAATGCAGTCTTTCATTAGTTTTAACAAAGCAGTCCCTTCTGTAACTTCAGATTTTAATACTTGACCCCCCCCCAAGCCTTTTCTGGCACTTTGTTTTTACATGTAAAAATATTTTTTTAAATCTGTATAGCTGGATAAAATAAATACATAACTAAATAAAAACCTCAGATTATTTTGATTTAATTTTAACATGCTTTTGTAGTAAAAAACGAAAAAAACACATTAATAATTTAGCTTATTAAGCATGAAATGGAGCTTAGTTATGTAGCATGAGGCTGTATATTATGCGATATTTACAATTTTGGTAAACTCATTCAATGAGCTCAAGCTCTGCAAGCTGAGATAACATGCACTACATTGATGCATTCACACAATTCCACAGTAACCATGAAATAAAACTAAGTTCAGGAATACTTCTTTATCCCACTGTTTTGCAAATCTATGTACACTACAAACTGTACGATTGAAGAGAAAGGCATCTGTACCAGACTCCAAAATGTGAGGAGGAAGGGCAAGCAGTAAAAATGTCATTTAAACCTTCCAAGCTGCTTATAAACCTTGTGATCTTTCGGCACATACAGTATCTCACAAAAGTGAGTAGACCCCCCTCACCATTTTTGTAAATATATATATTTTCATGTGACAACACTGAAGAAATGACACTTTGCTACAATGTAAAGTAATGAGTGTACAGCTTGTATAACTGAGTTATTTTGAGGGGGACAGCAAATTTACAAACACATAGCCATTATTTGTCTAAACCCCTGCAACAAAAGTGTGTACACCCCTAAGTGAAAATGTCCAAATCAGGCCCAATTAACCATTTTCCCTCCCCCGGTGTAATGTGAATCGTTAGTGTTACAAGGTCTCAGGTGTGAATGGAGAGCAGGTGTGTTAAATTTGGGGTTATCGCTCTTCCATTCTCATACTGGTCACTGGAAGTTAAACATGGCACCTCATGGCAAAGAACTCTGAGGATCTGAAAAAAAAGAATTGTTGCTCTACATCAGGGATATGCAATTAGCGGACCTCCAGCTGTTGCAAAACTACAAGTCCCATCATGCCTCTGAGTGTCAAGCTTGTGGCTGTCAGAGTCTTGCTATGCCTCATGGGAATTGTAGTTCTGCAACAGCTGGAGGTCCACTAATTGCATATCCCTGCTCTACATAAAGATGGCGGCCTAGGCTATAAGAAGATTGCCAAGACCCTGAAACTGAGCTGCAGCACAGTGGCCAAGACCATACAGCGGTTTAACAGGACAGATTCCACTCAGAACAGGCCTCGCCATGGTTGACCAGTGCTGCCAGTATTGCTGCAGAGGTTGAAGGGGGGGGGGGGGGGGGGGGGGTCAGCATGTCAGTGCTCAGACCATACGCCACACCCTGCATCAAATTGGTCCACATGGCTGTCATCTCAGAAGGAAGCCTCTTCTAAATATGATGCACAAGAAAGCCCAAACAGTTTGCTGAAGACAAGACTAGGAACATGGATTACTGGAGCCATGTCTTGTGGTCTGATGAGATAAACTTATTAGGTTCAGATGGTGTCAAGAGTGTGTGGCGCCAACCAGATGAGGAGTACAAAGACAAGTGTGTCTTACCTACAGTCAAGCATGGTGGTGGGAGTGCCATGGTCTGGGGCTGCAGGAACTGAGGAGCTACAGTTCATTGAGGGAACCATGAATGCCAACATGTACTGTGACATACTGAAGCAGAGCATGATCCCCTCCCTTCGGAGACTGGGCCGCAGGGCAGTATTCCAACAGACCCCAAACACAACTCCAAGATGACTGCCTTGCTAAAGAAGATGAGGGTAAAGGTGATGGACTGGCCAAGCATGTCTCCAAACCTAAACCCTATTGGGAAGCTATGGGGCATCCTCAAAACGGAAGGTGTAGGAGCCCAAGGTCTCCAACATCTACCAGCTATTTGATGTCGTCATGGAAGAGTGGAAGAGGACTCCAGTGGCAACCTGTGAAGCTCTGGTGAACTCCATGCCCAAGAGGGTTAAGGCAGTGCTGGAAAATAATGATGGCCACACAAAATATTGACACTTTGGGCCCAATTTGGACATTTTCACTTTCACACACACACAAGGGTTTACAAACCCTTTAAGAAAAAAAAATAATAATAATAATAATAATAATAAATTCACAGGTTTTTTGCAGTAAAAAGAAGAATGTAAATTTTTTATGTTGTTCCACATCAGCCTGCAAAGCACTGCACATGCGATCAGTGGATCTCAGGTGCAATGTTAGGCTCCTGCAAACTCTTCATCCAGCTCTCTACATATACCTCTGTATGGACTTCCAGCTACTGAGATGGAGGAAATGTCAATGGCTACCTAGTGCTCAGATTAGCACACTTGTGTTCCACTGATAACTACAAGTCCTTCTGTCACAGCCACTGATGGGATTTGTAATGTATTCATTCACAGATCTTGGTGAATATATTATACTGTTGTGCAGGCAGAGCGTAGACACAGCAATTGTAAAATTAAAAGCAGCTGCGGCAGGGGACAGGAATCAGGCTGAATGAAAAAAAAAAAAAAAAAAAAAAAAAACACACAAAAAAACAGGACTGATCAAAAACATAATGGGAGATGTGGTAGTCTGTGTAAACAGTTAGGCCCCATTCAGGGTCTATGGACCTCAACTCCCATCAAAGTCGAACCAAAGTAGTACAGGGCCTACTTTGAAGCCACACAGATATGAATAGTACACATTGGAAATCATGGGGTACAACTTATTATGCGACTTTGCAGTCCCAAGTCGCAGGACAAGGCAAACAAGTGTGAAAGGGGCCTAAGGGTGGAATAGAAAGAAAAAAAACTCACACAACACACATCACACGTACATAAGTATTCACAACCTTAACCATGGCACTCAAAATTTAGCTCTGGTACATCCCATTTCCACTGATCATCCTTGAGATGTTTATACAAGAATTAGAGTCTATTGGGTAAATTCACATGATTTGGAAAGGCGCACACACACCCGTCTCTATAAGGTTCCACAGTTAACAGTGCATGTCAGAGCACAAACCAAGCCATGAAGTCCAAGGAATTGTCTGTAGACCTCCAAGACAGGATTCCATCAAGGCACAGATCTGGGGGAAGGGGAAAAAGGTCTGCAGCATTGAGGGTCCCAATGAGCACAGTAGCCTCCATCCTAGATAACTGGAAGAAGTTTGCAACCACCAGGACTCTTCCTAGAGTGTGCTGTCTGACCAAACTGAGCTATAGAGGGAGAAGGGCTTTAGTCAGGGAGGTGATCAAGAACCTGATGGTCAATCTGACAGAGCTCCAGCGTTTCTCTGTGGAGAGAGGGGGACCTTCCAGAAGAACCACCATCTCTGCAGCACTCCACCAATCAGGCCTGTATGGTAGAGTGGCCAGACGGAAGCCACTCAGTAAAAAGGCACATCACAGCCTGTCTGGAGTTTGCCAAAAGTCACCTGAAAGACTCAGACCATGAGAAACAAAATTTTCTGGTCTGATGAAACAAAGATTGAGCTCTTAGACTTGAATGGCAAATGTCTGGAGGAAACCAGGCACCGCTCATCACCTGGCCAAGACCATCCCTACAGTGAAGCATGGTGCTGGCAGCATCATGCTGTGGGGATGTTTTTCAGTGGCAGGAACTGGGAGACTAGTCAGGGTTGAGGGAGAGATCAATGCAGCAATATACAGAGACATCCATAATGAAAACCTGCTCCAAAGTGCTCTGGACCCCAGACGGGGGCGAAGGTTCATCTTCAAACAGGACAATGACCCCAAGCACACAGCCAATATAACAAAGCAGTGGCTAGGGGACACGTCTGAATGTCCTTGAGTGGCCCAGCCAGAGCCAGACTTGAGGCTGTCCTGACAGAATGGAAACATATGTGCAGGAACCATGATAAGCTAATTGAATTACAAGTGAGATCCTGGTGGGAGTGAATCTCTGGGCCGAGTATTCTGATGGGCGCGTGCTTTCAGCTTTTGGCAACCATTTGAGCAACACATTGTGAGACTTGTGAAGCGCCTGTCATTAACCCTTTAGGGGTAAGTGCACAACCAAAGGGAGGTCACACAGAGCACAAGGTTTTCTCTGCCTGCATGGTCTATATTCTCAGTGAGGATTTCCTACAAGTCTGTGGGTTCCTGGAGCACTTCACGCACTTTATGAACTTTCTTTCTTGGGGACTTTATGAATTATATGTATTTTTAACAGTATTATTATAGAGAGTGTATATCTTTGCACATGCCTATTAATTAATAGATATATATTATAAGCGCTGTTAATGTGGTAATACTTCTTATAACTATGGTTGATATTTTATTTCTGCATATGTTTAAAGTGGTTGTAAACCCTTACAAACCACTTTGACCTACAGGTAAGCGTAGATTAAGGCTTACCTGTAGGTCCAAGAAATATCTCCTAAATCTATACGGTTTATGAGATATTTACCTGAAGACAGCCACCGCTGTCTACGGCGCATGCACCGTAGACAGCGGCGCGCAGGCGCACGGGGTAAGCCGCAGATCGCGGCGATATGCTGCGAGTGTCGGCTCCCATGTGCATGCGCGGGAGTGACGTCATCGCTGCTCCGGCGAATCACAGCGCCGGAGCAGCGAGACCCACCAAGAAGATGGACGCTCGGAACTACAGGGGACAGCGGTGACTTCGCTGGCTCCTGTGTCAGGTAAGTGACACATAATGGGCTACTATGCGATGCATAGTAGTCCATTATGCTTTAACTTTGCAGGGAATGAAAGAGGAAGTAAACTCATCAGGGTTTACTTCCTCTTTAAAGGATTTGATATAGGACTGATAACAGCAGCTTGTGTAGGGTTATGTGTTTGTTTTTATATGGAGCGCTAGGATCAGTAATATAATTTCATTGTACTACTGATATATTTTATTATCATTCTAGGGTATTTTTTGTAGTATTTTGAGGAAAATAATGCATTGAATCTATTTTGGAATAAGGCTGTAAGAGAAAAATGTGGAAAAAGTGAAGCGCTGTAAACACTCTGGATGGACAGTGTATAACCACTTTCAGACCGGACCATTTTGCTGGCTTAAGACCAGACCACTTTTTGCGATTTGGCACTTTAACTGACAATTGCACGGTCATGCGATGTGGCTCCAAAACAAAATTGACGTCTTTTTTTTCCCCCCACAGATAGAGCTTTCTTTTGGTGGTATTTGATTACCTCTGCGGTTTTTATTGTTTGTGCTATAAAACAAAAATAGGAGCGACAATTAAAAAAAAAAATAATAATAATTAAATATCCCCCAAAAACATTAAAAAAAAAAAAAAACACATTTTTCCCTCCGTTTAGGCCGATACGCATTCTTCTACATATTTTTAAAAAAAATAAAATTGCAATAAGCGATTGGTTTGCGCAGAATTTATAGCGTTTACAAAATAGGGGATCATTTTATGGCATTTTAATTAATTTTTTTGTTACTATTAATGGCGGCGATCAGTTATTTTTACTGTGACATTATGGCGGACACGTTGGACATTTTTGACACATTTTTAGGACCACTGTCATTTATACAGCAATCAGTGCTATACAAATGCACTGATTCCTGTGTAAATGACACTGGCAGTGAAGGGGTTAACCAGGGGTGGCAGTGTAGGGGTTAAGTGTGTCCTAGGGGCATGTTACTAACTGTGGGGGTGTGGCTCTGTGTTAGCGAACACTGATCTCTGCTCCAATCACAGGGAGCAGAGATCAGTGTCATTTGTTGCTAGGCAGAACGGGGGAGATGCTGTTTACATCGGCATCTCCCTGTTCAGCCTCCCCGTGAGACAATCGCGGGTATTCCCACTGCGATCGGACTCACTGGAGTCCTGACCGGCATGGGCGTGCACCGCCACGCAACCGATGGCAGGGCTGCAATTTCAAATTAATGTACCTGCCCGTGCCATTCTGCCGATGTACATCATTGTGCACCGGTCGGGAAGTGGCTAATATAAAATATATATTTATTATAGATAATCTTCTAATGTTTGGAAACAGCTGTTCCATACAGATATAGATGGACGTGAGCCAGAACAAACCAACACACATTTGGTTGGAGAAGGTCATTTGTAATAAATAACTACTCCTAGCAGGATCCGACGATATCCTTAGGAAACTGCATTTACATGGTTGAAAGTTAGATCATAACTTTCCCTATAATAGTCATCAATCAAAAATCACAGTTTACACAGCTCAAGTTAGGCAACCAACCATAAAATGTCAGTTTTCACAAATCAGTTAAAGTGTTACTAAACCCATAACAGAAAAATGAGTGTGTATATGCAGCAAAGCATGCTTGTTATACATGCTTGTGGAACCTAATGAGTTCATCCTCTGCCTTGTGTAAACAAGCTGTTTGATCCTGTCTTCTATGATCCTCCTCTTCTTACACAGTCCCCAATCCATCTGCCGATTGTACAGAGCATTGGGGGGGGTCCTGCATGTGCTCAGTTTGGGGTTTTGCTAGAGTGTTATGGGTCCTGCAGCCTCAGAACAGTCAGAAGAGAATGAAAACTCCTCCTACAAGCTTTAACCAGTGCTCCTTCAGACACTGATAGAAGTCACAAGACTGCTTTATACTGCTGATGAGAAAAGGTATTTAGCAGTTTATATTTACTAAAATAATTGCATTTCCATGTACTGTGGGAGGCCAGATGTAGTGAATGCAGGTTCCTGGGTTTAGTAACACTTTAAATGTTTAGGAAAATGGTTCTTAGAGGTCATTCACAGCACAGCAGCTTTCTATACAGGATCTTGCTGGCAGATTCTGTGCGTAAATGCTTTGTACACAGTACATATAGAATATTTGAGCAACATTTACATGTTCACAGTTATACCCTATTGGCCACCACTGCTTCTCAGCCAGTTGTTAGAACTAGTAACCAAGGAAGCCAATCCTGCCATCTATGCCAATACACAGGCTGTTCCATATCAGGATCACTCCAACGGCCAGCGGGAGAAACGATTTCTGCCTGTGTAAAATCTGATTGGCTTGGCTATCAGCGCACACCTCAGGGTGGGACCAGGTCTTCAGAACTTCCCAGCCAAAAGGTCAGGTCCTGCTGGGATAGCCCCTCCACTCTAATGCTTCATAAAAAAAATAAAGTGTTCTGACTTCACCATGCAGGTGCTATACAGATTTGATCCACTTGCCCTCTGCCAAGGAGACTGGCAGTGATCTGGTTGAGAGGGCATTTAAAGCCCCAGGGTCTGAAGCGCCTCTTTATCGTAAATTAACTTAAATGTTTGCTTCAAGACCTTTTCTGTATCTGATAAGGATTACTATAAGATAGCTGGACCTTCAAAATTCTCTTGTCGTTACCAAGTACTGCAGTAGGCATCTCAAGTGCCTTGCATAAGTATTGGCTTTTTACCAATTTTTGTTTTACATTACAGCCTTTAGTTCAATGTTTATTTAATCTGAATTATATGTGATGGATCAGGGGCTAACTTTACTGGTTAGTTTTTTTTTTTTATTTTTTTTTTATTTTTTTATTCAAAAATTGCATTTGAAAGGCCGCTGCGCAAATACAGTGTGACATAAAATATTGCAGCACCACCATTTTATTCTCTAGGGTGTCTACAAAAAAAATATATAATGTTTGGGGGTTTTAAAATAATTTTTTTTTTTGCTAGAAAATTACTTAACTTGAAACCAACAAATGTCAGAGAAAGGTTTAGTGTTTAACCACTTTCAGACCGGACCATTTTGCTGGTAAATGACCAGAGGTCTTTTTACAATTTGGCACTGCGCTGCTTTAACTGGTAATTGCGCGGTCATGCAATGTTGTACCCAAACAAAATTTGCGTCCTTTTCTTCCCACAAATAGAGCTTTCTTTTGATGGTATTTGATTGCCTCTGCGATTTTTATTTTTTGCGATATAAACGTAAAAAGACCGCAAATTTTGAAAAAAAATGATATTTTCTACTTTTTGTTATTAGAAAAATCCAATAAACTCAATTTTAGTCATACATTTAGGCCAAAATGTATTCAGCCACATGTCTTTGGTAAAAAAAAAAGTCAATAATTGTATATTTATTGGTTTGCGCAAAAGTTGTCACATCTACAAACTAAGGTACGTTTTCTGGAATTTACGCAGCTTTTAGTTTACGACTGCCTATCTCATTTCTTGAGGTGCTAAAATGGCAGGGCAGTACAAAACCCCCCCAAATGACCCCATTTTGGAAAGTAGACCCCCTAAGGAAATTGATAAGAGGCATGTTGAGCCCATTGAATATTTTATTTTTTTGCCTCAAGCGATTGAATAATGACAAAAAAATATATATATATATATTTTTTTTTTTTTTACACAAAGTTGTCACTAAATGATATATTGCTCACACATGCTATGGGCATATGTGAAATGACACCTCAAAATAAATTCTGCTGCTTCTCCTGAGTACGGGGATACCACATATGTGGGACTTTTTGGGAGCCTAGCCGCGTACGGGGCCCCGAAATCCAAGCACCGCCTTCAGGCTTTCTAAGGGCGTAAATTTTTGATTTCACGCCTCACTACCTATTACAGTTTTGAAGGCCATAAAATGCCAAGATGGCACAAAACCCCCACAAATGACCCCATTTTAGAAAGTAGACACCCCAAGCTATTTGCTGAGAGGCATGTTGAGTTCATGGAATATTTTATATTTTGCCACAAGTTGCGGGAAAATTACAAACTTTTTTTTTTTTTTCACAAAGTTGTCACTAAATGATATATTGCTCACGCATGCCATGGGCATATGTGAAATGACACCCCAAAATAAATTCTGCTGCTTCTCCTGAGTACGGGGATACCACATATGTGGGACTTTTTGGGAGCCTAGCCGCGTACGGGGCCCCGAAAACCAAGCACCGCCTTCAGGCTTTCTAAGGGCGTTACAGTTTTGAAGGCCATAAAATGCCAAGATGGCACAAACCCCCCCCCCCCCCAAATGACCCCATTTTGGAAAGTAGACACCCCTAAATTTAGGGGTACACTAGTGAGACTAGGTAATAAATGGCGGGTGCCCTGAAACTATAAAAAAATAACTAACCAACCAGCGTCACCTGTAACAGTTATATGGTGATTACTGGTGAAAGGGTTAACTAGGGGGCAATCAGGGGGCTTTATGCGGTAGTATATGGGGGTCCCTGGCGCTATAAAAAGCTGCGGCGAACCTAAATAACTACCTGCCTAACTAGCGTCACCTGTGACACTAATACAGCGATCAGAAAAACGATCGCTTATTAGGCTGGGTTCACACTGGAGCGATGCGGGAACGCCACGAATCCGCGGCGGGTTCCCGCATCGCATGCCTCCCGGCGGCAGTTCACACTGCCCTATGCGAACTGCTGGGAGTGTCAGTGAAATGTTAATGACACCCCCAGATCAGTTCGCATATCGCAGTGCGATCTGCAAACTTGGATCGCATGGTGTGAACACCCATGCGATCCGATTCTGCTGCGGACCAAAAAAAGGGTCCCGTGCGAGTTTGCGGCGGGTGCGACACGAATTCAGCCATACTATCTGTATAGCTGAACTCGAATCGCACAGAGATCGGATGTGATTTGCACTGCAGTGCGGTGCGAATCACATTCGTTCTCATAAACCGCTGCAATGTGAACCCAGCCTTAGTGACACTGGCGACGGGGGGTGATCACGGGGTTAAACCTTTATTGGGGGGGTTAGGGGGGTACCTTAGAACTAAAGGGGGCTAACCCTAACTGCCCTAACAGTTATTACAGTCACAAATGACACCCGCCGGGTGATCAGGGGGTTAAACCTTTATTAGGTAATAAATGGCGGGTGCCCTGAAACTATAAAAAAATAACTAACCAACCAGCGTCACCTGTAACAGTTATATGGTGATCACTGGTGAAAGGGTTAACTAGGGGGCAATCAGGGGGCTTTATGCGGTAGTATATGGGGGTCCCTGGCGCTATAAAAAGCTGCGGCGAACCTAAATACCTACCTGCCTAACTAGCGTCACCTGTGACACTAATACGGCGATCAGAAAAATGATCGCTTATTAGGCTGGGTTCACACTGGAGCGATGCGGGAACGCCACGAATCCTCGGCGGGTTCCCGCATCGCATGCCTCCCGGCGGCAGTTTACACTGCCCTATGCGAACTGCTGGGAGTGTCAGTGAAATGTTAATGACACCCCCAGATCAGTTCGCATATCGCAGTGCGATCTGCAAACTCGGATCGCATGGTGTGAACACCCATGCGATCCGATTCTGCTGCGGGCCAAAAAAAGGGTCCCGTGCGAATTTGCGGCGGGTGCGGCGAATGGCTGAACTCGAATCGCACAGAGATCGGATGTGATTTGCACTGCAGTGCGGTGCGAATCACATTCGTTCTCATAAACCGCTGCAATGTGAACCCAGCCTTAGTGACACTGGCGACGGGGGGTGATCACAGGGTTAAACCTTTATTGGGGGGGGTTAGGGGGGTACATTAGAACTAAAGGGGGCTAACCCTAACTGCCCTAACAGTTATTACAGTCACAAATGACACCAATGCAAAAAAAATAAAAAATAAAAAAAATAAAAATAAAATGACATTGGTGTCACTGTGACTGGGGGGCAGGGGTAATTGGGGGGGTGATCGGGGGGGGTGTGAGTGTGCCTGGCATGTTCTACTGTGTAGTGACGTGTTGGTGCAACTCACCGATCCTCTCTCCTCGGTGTCGGAACGAAAAATACCGACACGGAGGAGAGAATACATCACTTCCTCTCCTGTGTTTACATTACAGGAGAGGAAGTGATGTCACGAACGATTCCTATTCGTCGGGAGCGATCGCGAGGGGGTGGCCATGAACGAATGGCCGCCCCCTCGTCCGGGATCGCTCCCGCACGAATACCGACCGCCGCAGGCACCGGGCGGGGGCCCGATCGGGCCCCCGACCCACGGGAAGGCAGGGACGTACATGTACGCCAATATGCCTGCCCGTGCCATGCTGTCGACGTACATCGTCGTGCGGCGGTCGGGAAGTGGTTAAACTTTTTTCACTTATGCCGTGTACACACGACCGACCAGACTTTCCGGCAGACTAGGTCAGACAGTCTTCAAAACTGATTTTTCAGCGGAGTTTCGATGGACTTTCCGAATGAACGGACTTGGCCACACACACAATCACACCAAAGTCCGACGGATTCGACTGTGATGACGTACAACCAGACTAGAATAAGGAAGTTTATAGCCAGTAGCCAATAGCTGCCCTAGCGTCAGTTTTTCATCCGTCGGACTAGCATACAGACGAATGGATTTTTCGATCGGACTCGAGTCTGTCAGAAAGATTTGAAACATGTTCTAAATCTAAAGTCTATCTGATTTTTCGACAGCAAAGGTCCGATGAAGCCCACACATGGTCAAATTGTCCGACGGATTCGTTGCCTCAGACCTTTGCTGTCGAAAAAATGGCTGTGTGTACACGGCATTACACACAAAGTCTATTCCATTGACAAATTGTTACAATGTTTATACTTAAGTTCAACTGATGAAGAAGGTTTTGATTCTTGGCAAACTGCCCGGTTTTTTCCTTCATTTCTTTTGAATGCTGTGGCTTCAGAAGAGTAGAGAATTCTTTGCATAGAAAGAAAAAAGAATTGGGAAACACTTTAGTCAAGATCGTGATAACGATTCTTGACGATTAATCGCGCAGCTCTAATAAGCCATGAGCTCCATAGAGTTGGGCTTTATGGCAGTGTGGCCAGAAGAAAGCCGTTACATTCAGAAAAAAAACAAAATAACACGCTTTGAGTTTGCAAAAAGGCACGTGGGAGACTCCCAAAATGGATGGAGGAAGGTGCTCTGGTCTGAGACCAACATTGAACTTTCACCCAAAGTACACCATGGTGGTGGAAGCATTATGCTGTGGGGATGTTTTTCTGCAGTCAGGACTGGGAAACTGGTCAGGGTTGAGGGAAAGATGGCTGGTGCTAAATACGGGGATATACCTGTACCACTCAGTGTGTGATTTGAGGCTAGTTCATGCATTCAACTCTCATTTTATGTACATACATAATATTTCAATCCACCCTATCTTGTCCCTAGCACCCTGTGTCCACATGGTAAGGTTTGCTTTGTGTGTGCATGGATTTTTGGGCCGTTTGCTCATCTGTTCCCTGGGAGCTCTGATGCAATTTCTGGCGCCCCTCCTTCTTCCACCTGTTCCCTTTATCCACGTTTGTGGTGGATGGAGGTGGTGGTTAGGGAGGGTGCTCCCTATCGCATTGGCACCAGCTAGACTGACACTGGGGAGGTACCTGAGCCTGTATGGGCGGATTTTTTTACTCTGGCACAGATGCCTCCCCTTTCTTGCGACGCCCAGGTGACGACGGGGGGGGATACACTATCAGCTGGGAGCATTTAAATTCACCTCACTCTGTGTTTGTCTTTCTGGCAACACCTCATATGCAAGCATTCACCTGTTGATTTTGGTTCCCTCTAGATCTCATCCAGGATACAATTTTCTTCTTTCTCCTTACTTTTTTTTATTCCATTCAATATATATTACTGATCTCAATTCAGACGTTTTGGCTCACAGTCACCCACATTTGCACATTTACTCTGGTGAATCTACAGTGCTCCCTGCTTGTCCACGTGTTTCTACCTCAGCTCCCATGCCAGACCTTTTTAACAGCTCTGATCCTCTGTTCACATCTATGCAGTTGACGCGAGTATCTATAGGCATGTCCATCCCATTTAGTTACAATATTATACCATATGGTTATGTTTCTTTATAGATCACCAGAAGAGTTGGTATACCCCAACGAAACGCGTCAGTCTAACATTGATGAATGATGATTTTGTCTTACTCTAGACTTTCCAACATCATTCAGCCCTTCTAGTGACCCATGTTGTGCAGGACTTGTTTTTATGATATGCCAAGTACCATGGCTTCAATATTTATATGCAGGTTTCAGCATGCCCTGCATGTATACATTTTTGTGTTATTCAGCATGTTATACATGATCTCACATGGAATAATAAAATGTTCTTTGCTATGAATGCTTTTTGGTATACATCTCTCAAAAACTCCCCCTTTTTGTTGGAACCCCTAAAAGCAACACCGTTTTATATCCCACATATATACTTTATATAGTGATTGGCCTCATTTAAAGCCCTGCTGCCGACTTTCCCTTTTCTTTGAAGCTAGGACGGAGGTTCACCTTCCAGCAGGACAATGACCCCAAACACACTGTTAAAGCAACTCTTGAGTGTTTAAGGGGAAACACGTAAATGTGTTGGAATGGCCTAGTCAAAGCCCAGACCTCAATCCAATAGAAAATCCATGGTCAGACTTAAAGATTTCTGTTCACAAGCGCAAACCATCCAACTTCAAGGAGCTGGAGCAGTTTTGCAAGGAGGAACGGGCAAAAAAAAATCCCAGCGGTAAGATGTGGCAAGCTCAGACTTATCCAAAGTGACTTGGAGCTGTGATAGCCACAAAAGTATTGACTTTAGGGGGTTGAATAGTTATGCACATTGACTTTTTCTGTTATTTTGTCCTATTATATTATTAAAAAAAATAAACAAAACATCTTCAAAGTTGTGGGCATATTAAATGATGCAAATTCTCGAACAATCCATTGCCCCTCTTTGCAGCATGATCAGTGCCCATCTGCAGTCTTACCCCTCTTTGCAGCATGATCAGTGCCCATCTGCAGTCTTACCCCTCTTGCAGCATGATCAGTGCCCATCTGCAGTCTTACCCCTCTTGCAGCATGATCAGTGCCCATCTGCAGTCTTACCCCTATTTGCAGCATGATCAGTGCCCATCTGCAGTCTTACCCCTCTTTGCAGCATGATCAGTGCCCATCTGCAGTTTTACCCCTCTTTGCAGCATGATCAGTGCCCATCTGCAGTTTTACCCCTCTTTGCAGTATGATCAGTGCCCATCTGCAGGAGGCAGGACTGGGTGTGATTGCGAGCGGAGCCAAGTACACAGGAGATTCGGCTCGGTCTATTTAGGCAGTGAACGCTCCTTCCCATCCCAGACCATGATTTTAAGGGGGAAAAGGTTGAGGCAACAAAGCACGAAAAATGTAAGGGGGAGGGGGGGGGTGAATACATTTGCAAAGCACTGTAGGTACAGCCAGGCAATGCAATTCCTATTAGTTGTCATTCTTAAAACCACCCCCCCCCCCCCCCAAAAAAAAAACCTTAAGCCACGTACACACGGGCGGACTGTATGGCCAACTTAGTCCGTCAGACAATCCGACGGACAGTCCGTCCTACTTTCGAATTAACGGACTTGACCACACACGGATGCACAAACAGTCCGTCGAAAGCTTGCGCGATGACGTGTACAGCACGTACGACGGGACTAGAAATAGGAAGTCCAATACACAGCAATGCAACCTTTCGCCGTGTAAATCCTTTCTGAGCATGCGCCATACTTAGTCCGTCGAACTAGCCTACTCACGAGCGGATTGTCCGCTGAAACCAAAGTATGACGGACAGTATTACGGAAATTCCGAAATACTTAGTCCGCCAGACTGCACGCTGAAAAAGTCCGCTGAAGCCCACACACGAGCGGACTGTCCGCTGAAATGTGTTTCGACGGACTAAGTTGGCCAGACAGTCCGCGGCTTCAGACATGAAATGTGAGCAAAGCTTCTCCCCTCTATAGTAAGTACTGGTCTCAAGTCAGAGCACCAAGTGTCATTTCTGTCTGCTGCCTTGTTCCTCTGCTATAATGTTGTCACTTCTAACAAGTTTCCTTGACACCAAAAGAAAAAGGTTGACAGGAGAGGACACAGCTTGTGATTGGCCGACCCAGCGGTGTTCCTGTGTACTGGGGTGTGTTCCTTTCCTCCAATCAGCTCTCAGAGCTCTCCTCACTGATGCAACTTCAGCTCCTGAGTTAATTCTGCACTTTGAATGGATGTAGGGGGAAAGATGGCTGCAGAATGAAATGGATACAATTTATGTAGAAGGATTTGTTTAATCGCTGTGTATCACCTGAGGCCAGTCACTTCACTGGGTCGGTGTGAGGGTTTAGAGCCACTTAAAAAAGGAAGACCCCCATCTTCAGAGAATTTGAGAAATACTGGGATTTCTTGGGTGGAAAGGAAAACTTTTTTATACCTTTGCATAGATTGATAGATCTTGGTCTGCCTGCTCCAATAAATCCAGTACTGCATTAAGGTGACCCTGAACAGCACCTAGGGAGCAAACTTTTTTTTCTGCTGGAAGATGCTTCTTGCAAGGTCCAAAAGAACTGAAGATCTGGAGCCTCTTCGGTGACTGAAGCGAGAAACTGGTAGTTTTGTCTGAAAGAATCAGAACGTCTCAGTTTCTGACATCTTCCTACAAAACCATCAGCGCTGATAATTAGAGTTGCTGCTGTACCCACACTGATGAGTCAGGTTTGTACCACCGGGCCCCAGGCACTGGCATCGGTCCATAAACCTCACTGGTTAAGACAGTTTCCAAAGCCAATCAGCCAACAGGTTTTCTTCATCAGCTACCAGGCTAGATGTGTACCTTTTCATCCAAAAAAAATAAATAAAAAAATCCTGTACCGTCAAGAAATAAAACAATTTTTCCCAATTCACTCTCATCCCTTGGAGGCAGGTCCAGGCCTCCAAAATGCATTTCCAGACAGCCCTTAGCAGTTTGACAGGTTCTCCTGATCTCCACAGTGGCTTCAGAAGAGGAACATCTGAGTCTGTTGCGATCTGGCCATCCACCTCCACTGATCCTTTGCTGGACACTGAACTCAGAGTCACGCTTGAAATCATTGATGTTGGAGTGCAAATTGCACTTGTTTTTATGGTTTCCCAACAAACCTGGTTACTACACTATGGTCAGCTTGGCACCCCACTTTCTTTCCCTTCTTTTGTTCACAGCCTTAGCAACCACATGAGGGGATGCCTTAACCTCGTTCACAGCAGATACTGAGCTGCTGACTTCAGCGCCTCATTATGCAAGCAGTTGACCCAAACATCCAGGTTGTAAACCATAAAGGTGCCAGCCAAGGCCGGTACCATGACAATAGTGCTAGCATCCCAGACTCTCCTACAAAGGGCCCTTGTCTTTGCATCCTTTGAATGATCCCAACTCCTTACAGCAGATTACACAGGGTCGCTCTTAGATCTGATGGTACACAGCTTGAGTAGCCACTCCCTATCTCCTCCAAAGGCTGCTTCTATACTAGAAATGTGGGTAGGGGGCTGGTAATCAAGCAATGTACTGTCAGATGCAAGAGTGGCCATGTCCAATCTGCTGTATGAGGGAGCGGTGTTATCACAGGAGGGGGAGGAGGGGAGCACAAGAGAGCCTGCAACTCCTCCCGGCTCGCTCCTCTCTGCACCAGGTTGCACCCTGCCCCTTGTCCCGGCCCAAAGTATGGGGATTGGGGGTGAAGCTCAGTGGGCGCACGTACAATTGTCCATGGATGGGTTGGGCACATTAAGGTTAAAAATAAATAAATAAAACATATGCTACCGCTTTCTGTGCGCAGTCCCTCTCAAATACCTATCCAAGTCCTTCATCAATCCAGCTCTGTGCCGGACTGCATTTCCCACAAGCTTGGCCAAGAACAGTGGAAGTTACTGTGGTCAGTGAAATCCTGTGAAGAGGAAGTGAGGGGCCAAGCCGTGCTGTGTGCGTCTATATACACACAAACACACACACACAAACTCAAAAAGAACCCCGCAGGAGTGCCCCATAAGAAGTAGTTTCCTATGGTAGAGTAGAGAGAAGAGGAGGAGCCTAGAGCATGGGCAGGGGACACCAGAAGTGGAGGTTCGGGGCAGTTCTATGCAAAGGTATTGTAATTATAACAGCTTTGTTATTTTAGAAAAAAAATAATTAATAAATAAAGTTTTACAACCACTTTAAACATGGCTGCGCTCAGTGCTACAGTTGCATACAAAACTGGCGAATAGCTTATCATTGGAGCAATGTGCAATCACGCATGACTGGTTGCTTTAACACATTACTTGTTAGGCTTATGGCACAGGAAACAATTTTTCTATTAGGTCATGTTTTTTGTTACTTTTTTTGCATACAAACTCTTTCATGTGTATATATGTATGCACATTTTTTGCAGTGAAAAAATAAATAAAATAAGTGCTTTTTTTTTTTTTGGAGCCTGTAAAAGCACCGCACCAGCGATCAGCAGATCGCTAATGCAATGCAGGTCTCCTGCAGATCTTTCTGTACATCCGAGTGACTTACATCCCGCACTGGCAAGCAGATACACTGACAGGAAGAATCAATGAACTACCACAGCGGTCAGCAGTGGCGTGGTATCTCATTGAGATGTTGGGGCTTGTAGTTCATTCACACAGAGGGAACTTCTCCCTGTACTGCTGTCACAGGGAGCGCGGGGATTGTGCAGCGGCTGCAGCGTTGGGAACCCTAAAAAAAAAAAAAAAAATAGGTGGAACATACAACATGTTCCCAAAGGTAAACTTATCTTTTAGACCCCTTCCACGCTGGGGCATTTTTCAGGCACTTTAGCGCTAGAAATAGCCTCTGCAAAGCACCTGAAAACCACCTCCCATTCATTCCAGTGTCTTTTCACACTGGAGCGGTGTGCTTGCGGGATGTTGCGAAAAGTCCTGCAAGCAGCACATTTGGGGTGGGTTGGGAGTGCTCCCAAAAACGCCCTGCCTATTGGAATGAATAGGTAGCTTTTTCAAAGCGCCTTAAAAGCGATTTGAAAAGGTCACAAAAAACTGGACATTATCTTAATGCATTCTATGTGAATGTGAGTTAGAGACCTTTGATTGTAAGCTCCTCAAAGGCAAAGACTGATATGAATGTACGATATATATGTAAATGCTGCGTAAACTGACAGCGCTATACAAGAACCTGCAATTAAAATAATAAAACACCTCTTATAAGCAATCTAAGGGTAAATATATTTTCAGAGGAGCAAGAGTGCTTCCCATTAATGTAGTAAATGAGCCTCGGGGGTCATGCACACAGGACGTTTTTACAGCTGCTGTTAGGGGAGTCTAGTTTTTTTTAACTGCCTCTAAACTCCCCTCCATGTTAGCCTATATGTCTATACATACCAACTTTCATAGGCATTTGGAGGCATAAGTGTTTAGGGGCAGTAGAAAAAAAAAAAAAAAAAAAAAAAACACACACACACACACACACACACACACACAACAGCCTGTGCGTCCAGGAGTAGAGGCTGTTGAGTTGTAAAAACGAAAAACACAGGCGTTTGGACACATTTGCCGTTTTTAGGCATTTATTTTTACAATAAAGCAAAAAAGGCCAATAAAAACGCATCTCAAAAACATGGCTAACAGTGTGTTTTTAACGCTGCTTTTTCCTGGTAGCAGTGCTGGTGTTTTTAAAGGTCCTGTGTGCATGAGCCCTTAAAGTGGAACTTCACACTCCCAAGCAACAGTGATCATTTTTTAATACTCATGCTGCCAGCATTAGTAAATAGATAAGGAAGTATATCATTTACTGCTTTTAATTTTTTTTTATTATTTAATTCTTTTTTTTACATTTCTTCAATTATTTTCTGGATTCGTGCCTAAGCAAATTATGTCATACAACTCAGGAGTCTTCAGGAGAGGAGGAGGGGCTTTCTCAGCTAAGCACCCTCTCCTGCATGCATGCTTGAGCTAAGGGCAGATAGATTCTAGGAAGTAAACGCTACATAAATCATTTGCCCTTACTCAAGTTGGCCACGGACAGAAATGTTAAGGGGTATTTTTCAAAGTGATTCTCAACAAAATAAAGCATAGAGACATAGGACTCTTTCACATGGGGCGGGTGCATGCTGATCCTCCCTGTGGACACTCAATTGCTCAGCGGGGATCGCTCCATCGATCCCCACTGAGCAGGAAGATGACATGTCTGTCTCTGCACACTGTGCAGAGACAGACCTGTCAGAGCGCTGCTCTCCTCTATGGGAGATCGGATGACGACGGACAGCAGAGTCCGTTGTCACACGATCTGATAACCGATGGAAAAGTAGGTTTTTCCTCAGTCACACTTTTTTGGATCGGAGCGGGTTGGATGTCAGCGGACATGTCACCGCTGAAATCCGACACTCCATAGACCTCTATGGAGCATCCGTTCAGGTCCGCCTGTTTTTTTTTTTTAGACAGACCTGAACAGATCGTTCATGTGAAAGAGGCCTAACATGTATAAATGGTGAGTTTGCTTTGAATATAAAAAAAAAATAAAAATTTATTCAGCCGTGTCACACTTGAGCCGCACCACACTACAGTGCAAATCACATACGATGTCTGTGTGATGTGATTTCAGCCATACAGATATTGCATCACATTCAGACCAAATTCGCACCGGACCCTTTTTGGTCCACACCAGAATCGGATTGCATGAGTGTTCAGCATGCGAGCTGAAATGGGGGTGTCATTAACATTGTATTGACACTCCCAGCAGTTTGAATAGAGCAGTGTGAACTGCCCTGTGCGTCTGGTGCGATGTGGGAACCCGCAGTGGATTCACACAAGTGTGAACTAAGCCTTAAATACAGTTTTTTTGTTTTGTGGTGCACAGAGGCAGTAAAGATTCACTTTAATCGCTTGCCAACCGTATACTTTAATGGCAGCAAGGTGGCTCTCCTACGCAGGATCACGTACCTAGTATGTGATCCGCTCCACTGGTGTTAGGAGTGCAACCGCGCGCTCTTGCCGTCCCGGCTGTGCTGCAATTGGCTGCAGCATGAACCAATCAGCGGGTGCCGGCTGCTGATTGGTTGCCGCACCTGACAATTGGCTCTGGACATTACTGAAGAGAGCCCTGTGCAGGTAAACAAACACAAGGCTTCCTTCTGACAGCAGCAATGTGCTGTTTATTTTTTCATGCAAAGCACATTGCTTAGGCCCCTTTCACACTGGCGTTTTTCAGGTGCTACAGCGCTAAAAATAGCACCTGAAAAAAAGTGTCTCCTTTCACTCCAGTGTGAAATCTGGAGGGCTTTCCCACTGGAACGGTGCGCTGGCAAGACGGTAAAAAAAGTCCTGCTAGCAGCATCTCTGGAGCGGTGAAGGAGCGGTGGGGCAGCGCGGCTATACCACCGGCAAAGCACCGCTGCAGAGGCACTTTGCAGGCAGTTTTAACCCTTTTTTTGGCCACTAGCAGGGGTTAAAACTGCACCAATAGCAGCCGAATACCGCTGCTAAAATGACGGTAAAGCGGTGCTAAAAATAGCGCCGTTTTACCGCCGACGCCCCCGCACCACCCCAGAGTGAAAGGGGACTTAGTAAAACCAGCACACACAGTAACACATGCTGGCCACACATTTAACTCCTTGATCACCCCTGATGTTAAACCCTGCCAGTGTCATTAGTACAGTGACCTGCATATTTTTAGCACTGATCACTGTATTAGTGTCACTGTAAAAGTGTCAGTTAGGTGTCCGCTGCGTTTTTAGGTTCAGCTGTAACACTAACATGTTAATGTGCATTACACACAGGCATCTCATGCGTTGCATGGGCCGCAAAGTGCACCAAGCCGGCTCTAAAAATCATACCTGCTGAATTATTGGTATGGCAATGCAGGGCAGTGGGTTACCATGCAGGTATGTTATGGCAGGGCAGAAACTGCGAGTAATCACATCACCATGGTGCAAAGTTAATTTTCCTTAGACAGCAGAGGTAGCCTGTGCCCAAAAAGATTCTCCCCTGCTGGTAACCGGAAAGGCTTGGAATTCCTTTTGCTTAGTTGCACCTGGAATGTAATTAAGTAAAGTGGATTTTCTGTTTTAGTATGCAACAAGTCACATTGCCAAACAGCGGTCAGGTCACGGAGCAACAGTACAGTACAAGCAAGACTAGATTTTCCTGTTCAGTTTGGCAGATAAGGGGAACACCTTATTATTGTGATCTTCAATGCCAGCCAGTCTTTACTGATAACAGTGAGCAGGAAGGAGCAGAGAATTACACAATCTCACTTGTGTAATCAGAGTCATCTATAGACTGGAGTAGGGCAAGGTCACCAAGCCTATAAATAAAACGGCACCACTAATACTGGTATGCAAAGTCCCTTTCACACACACAAACCGTTCATTTCATCAGTTACGTCGCGTCAAACCTGAAGTATTCATCCATTTTTTCATCTGATCTTTTTTAAAAAATACAAGAAAAACTAGAGCTTTGATGTGAATGTAAATGGGTGATCATCCATTTTTCCATAGAGATGCATTGGTTTCCGTTTTTCATCCGTCAACGGATGAATGAAAAACAGCCAAAAAACGGACAGCATATGTGAAAGGGACCTTATTAGGCTGATACAAAAAACAAAACAAAACAAAAAAAAAAAACAAGCTTTTTGGAAACTTAAGCAGAGTTCCACCCAAAAGTGGACCTTCCATTTGTCTCCTCCTCCCCACTCCGGTACCTTTTCGGGGAGTCCGGGGCACAGCGAATTACATCACAGCTCAGCTGCCTCCTCCTGTCGCCGGGCTAGTAGGAGAGCGCAGCGGTGACTCGTGCATGCGCAGTAGGGACCCGGCGTGAAGCCATAATGCAACACTGCCAGGTTGCAAAAATGATCAGACAAATCAGGGAAATCTTCAGTCTGGAATGTTTTAGGCTGGGTTCACACTTATCTAAGATGCAGCTCACAGCAGGGAGTCTGCTGCGTCCCTGTTTTCCGTTTCAGGGACGAATCAGGCCCGAACTTTTTCTTGAATTCAGACCTAACTATGGAGCCAAAGACACACTGGACCCCTGTGCAATCCGCTCTAGAGGCACGAACCGACTCCATTGAGAGCCAATCACAATCTTCCATCATGCGAATTGGATGTGGAAAAAACACACATCCAATTTGCATAAGAGTGAACAAAGTCTTAGCGTTGCACCCCATTCACACTTGTGCGACTTTTCATGTGACTTTGGACATCAATGTTGCACGAGCAGTCGTACCACATGTTTTCCCAATGAGAACCATTCATGCATGTACAACTTAATGTTGCAGCGACTTCAAAGTAGTTCATGCACTACTTTGGTCCGACGTTCATGCAACTTGAGGGCCACAGACCTCAATGTTAACCCTCAAAAGTTGCATGAAAGCTGTACCTGAATGTTTTACATGCAACAGTGGGTCCGACTTTGCAGAGAGACAAGAAGTTACATCCAAGTTGCACCCATTCAAAGTTGGAGGCTTAGGCCCCTTTCAAATCAACTGAAAAAAAAACGGACAGGTGGACCTGATCGGACCACCCATTGTTCTCTATGGGAGATGTCGGCTGACACCCCCCGGTATCCGATCAAAACAGACGGAATGGGACCCGTTCCCCATCCATCTGGCAGATCGAATGAAAACAAACAGGCAGTCTGTTTCCATCTGACTGCCCCATAGAGAACAGCGGGCTGTACCTGCACAGTGGAGCAGACACAGACCTGTCGTCATCCTCCTGCTCAGCGGAAAGATCGCTCGCTGAGAAGGTAGATCCACGCCACCTGAAAGGTGCCTTAAAGTGGACTTGCACCCATATAAAAATCAGCAGCTATAAAACATAGCTGCTGACTTAATTGGACACTTACCTAGCGATGCAGGCGAACAAAGCCCCGTTCCTCCCCCCCTCCTCTCTGCAGCGCCGGCATTCTGTGGGTGCCCGTCTGTGGCTGTAATGCTGTGATTGGCCGGGCATTCTTCTGGGACCTGTGACGTGTCCCAGAAGATTGCACAGGGGAGGGGAAAGAAGTGAACTTCCTTCTGGGGGCTGCAGAGTGGGAACTGGATGCCCCTAAAAAGAGGGTATCCCCCCCCCCAAAAAAATGATATGCCAAATGTGGCATTTCAGGGGGTCACCTTCCCTTAAAGCGGAAGTTCCATTTTTGGGTGGAACACCGCTTTAAACAGGTCTTGTCATTACTATATTAAATTCCTGATAAACTACCTTGTGTACTGCCAGCTTTCTAGTATAAATTATGCAGAAGGTTCAGCGTTTAGAATGAAATAAAAGCATTACAAAAAAGAAAAAGTCAAGAACGCAGGCTTTATTGGGGTATTTTCTTTCGTTTTTTTGCAGAACAGTCTTTACTTGAATGACCCAAACTTACCTGCCCATTGGCAATCTCCTTTAGAATGTAGGCTGAGCTGCACATGTTACATTCTTGGCACAGTGCCTCAGTGTCAGAATGAATGAATTCCTGTGTATGTGTAGGAGTTACATCACCGTGCACCAGCCAATCAAGAGCGCTGACGACTGGCACCACCGAACAAGTCAAAGAGAAGATACTGGTGCTTGTGGGGGACCTCACAAACATTACATTAAATGATTGGAGCGAAGATTAGTTCTGCCTTAAGCAAGACCCTTTATTGGCCAACTTAAAGACGCTACATTCACATTACAGCAATTTGTAGACACAAGCAAAATTGCAACATCCATATGTGAATTTTTTGCGCCATGCGCATAAGGCAGTCAATTCTTTTTAATGGCTTGCCCTATACACGACAAACAGCAAATTAGATCATGCACTGCTTTGGCGCATTTTAGCGCAAAAAATGTACATCTGTTAAGACGTATTTGGAGTGCCAATAACAAGGAATAGTATTGCAATCATGACGTTTTTTTTTTTTATGCTTTTCATAAATGCATGCAAAATTGCACAATTTTGTGTGTGTTCACAAAACAAATGAAGCCCAAGTTATCCTAAGGCTTCATGTACACAGGACATTTTTACAACCTTTCCTTGAGATAGAAAATCACATATAAAAATGTCAGTTTTGCTGCATTTACAAAGAAAAAAATAAATAAAACGCCTGTAAACTAAGTGCGGCTAAATGCACGTTACCGCGTTACGAAAAGCGTTTGGTGCTTGAAATGCCTCCAAACACAGCTTCCGAGTGCTTCTTTGCGGTTCCAAAAAAAAAGCCTCTAAACGCAACTGCCTAGAAACGGCTGTGTACATGTACTGCTAAGATAGAGGAGAGTTCAGGGGCAGCTGAAAAAAAAATGCCCAACTGCTCCTAAATGTCCATTTACCAGCAGTGTACATGAGGTCTAAAGCTTGCATATTTAGGCCTCATGTACACTGCTGCTGGTAAACAGATGTTTAGGGGCAGTTGGGCATTTTTTTCAGCTGCTCCTGAACTCTCCTCTGTTATCTTATCAGTACATGTACACAGGGTCGTTTATAGTAGTTTCTAGGCAGTTGGAAAGCAAAAAATAAAATAAAAAAATAAAAAATGCATTCAGGACAGATGTTCGGAGGCATTTGAAATGCCAAACGCCTGTAACACGCAATAAGCCACATTTCATTTACAGGCATTTTTTCATTTTTGACTATTTGGAAAAAAAAAAAAAAACACACTTCTAAAAAAAAAATGTAAACGCAGCAAAACAGACGTTTTTTAACCGTCGGTTACTATCCGTTAAATCGCTCAGGAGAGATTGTAAAACGTTCCGAGTACATTAAGCCTTAGGCCTCATGCACATTGGATGTTTTTAGAGCGCCTGTTTTTTGCTAGTGGGTTTTAGGAGGAGTTTTTCACCTGTAAAAAACGAAAAATCAGCCGAGCCCATTATCGGAAAACATTCAGCTGCGAAAGCAAAGGATAGTGCCATCGTGTAATGACCGATAAATCACTCAGTCGACATAAATGAATCAATTTGTTGTTTGTTTTTTTACATATACCTAGTGCAGACACTTCGGACGGGAAACATATTAAACTTTCAATTTATCGTTCGTTTTATGGGTTTTATGAGTATAGTTTATAGTTTTGCTATAAAAAAAACACAAACACTCTACAGCTAAATAACTGAAAAACTCATTCTACAGCCAACGCTACTGCCATTATTAGAACATCAAGTGTGCATTGGACCTTAAAGCGGAGTCCCACCCAAAAGTGGAAGCCCCTCTTATCTGCCTCCATCCCCCCTCCGGTGCCACATTTGGCACCTTTTTTTTGGGGGGGGGGGGGTGCAGGTACCTGTCACCCACCTTAGCCCCCCCTCCGCCAGACCAGTTAGAAAGCACAGCATTATGAACACCAACCCGTTTCCTTTACCACGAATGGCAGCACCTGAGATACAATCGGAAAATCAGCTAGGGTGCCAACATCGCAGGATGCCAGGACAGGTGAGCGTTCTTATATTAAAAGTCAGCAGCTACAGTATTTGCTTTAAAGAAATCTTCACCCTAGAAAACATTGTGAGCATCTACAAATACTGTAGCTGCGGACTTCTAATAGAAGGGCCACGTACCTTTCCTGGGATCTCGCACCGTCCTCACCCTCAGGCTGGTTCTTCGACAGGCTTCAGGTCCCCAGCGCTGGCATGTTTACTAAGGGAGGCTGTGATTTCTTACAGGTTCACTGCCAGCAGTAATTGCATATAAAAAAATAAATAAAAAACTCCAACAGACTAGTTGTAGAAGTTGTTTGATGGATCCAATTCAGTCCAACCAGCCTGCTCAGGGATGGATGGATGGGGCAGTCCCTGCTGAACCAGCCAACATTCCATCCATCGATGGCCGGCTTTGCACAATGGATCTAGAAGGTCCTGTGTATGTCACATTTCTGGAGCTGGAGGTCGGCGGGTGTACACAGAGACACAAGACCCTTCCGATCAGATCTGCCCGACAACCTGTGTGCAAAGGCCTTCATTTTCTCCATCAGCTCATCCCCCCCACAGTTCAGATCACTTACCACTCCCATTCAGAGTGTAAGCTCTTGGGAACAGGGCCCTCCCTAGCCTCTTGTATTGGAGCTGTCACTATATACACGGTATAAAGATCACAATGGGAGCTCTGTCAGTGTCAGAGCTCATAGGAAGCCTTGGATTTCATTGGGAAGTGTGGGGACTCTATGGAAGTTGCTGTATATTGTGAAGTCCCCAGACGTCCCTAACATGGACCATATGGCAGTGTCACCCTCATGTGCAAGGCACTGGCATCACCCCTCCAGTACAGGAACTCGGCCAGGTCACACACACAAGTGATAGGAAGGATGGAGGGCTGGTGATGACACAGATGTCTGTCTGGGCGCAGTGTATAGAATGACAGCTCCCCCACACACCGTCCTGTCACATTCCTACAACATACATTACACAAGGACACACAAACACACCTACCGACCTCCTGATGTGCGATCTACACTCCGAACTGCCAACCAGCCACCGATCCAATGCTACACAGGAAGACAAACTACAAGGTCCATCGTGCCTTGCGGGAACAACAGGAACAACTGGTTCAACAAGCTTTATTGATTCCAAGCAACGCCTTCCCCTCCTCTCCCTCCCCTTCTGTTTGTCGCTGACTGTGCTGTTGTTCTGTTGCTGTGACAATGTCGCCTGCTGGTTTCCCGGCACAGCTCACCCCACCGCCATTGTCCTGTGGGCTGGTGTCAGTACCCTTCATCCCTCACTGCCTTCATAAAATCAATCACTGGGGGTTACACTTCACATTTCCTATCAATAAAAACCTCACTGTGCCTTGGTAATGGTGCCCACAGCCCATTCTGACTGTACCATTTATGGTGATCATATACACTCGCCGACCACTTACTAGTACCGGGTTGGACCCCCTTTTTCCCTGCCTTCATTCTTCGTGGTATAGATTCAACAAGGTGTTGGAAACATTCCTACAGCCAAAAGCTGTCCCCCCATCAGATAGTGTCTGCCCCGTACTGCCCAGGCGCAGCGCTTGCACAGTACAGAGGACAAGGAGACTCCGAAAGTCTCTGAAGATGAACGGCGCCTGCGCACTTGCTAGTACCTTCTGCCCTGAGTCCAGGTTCAAGCCCCACCATGCAAGTGGACATACGGTAGCAATTAGTAAGCCCTTGTACACACGGTCGGAGATTCCGACGGAATGTGTCCAATTGGACCATTTTGTCAGATATTACGACTGTGTGTGGTCTACATCGGACTGGTAAAATTTTCAGACAAAATGCTCCGATTGGACATACTCCGATCATGTGTAGAGAATTCCGATCGGACTAAGTGCCATGCATGCTCAGATCAAATTCCTACACCAAAGCTATTGGCTACTAGCGTGAACGTAGTCCCGTCGTAACGAAATAATGTCATCACGTCGGATTTTCCGACAACTTTGTCCGACCGTGTGTATGCAACAGTTTCGGACAAAATCTGTCAGACAAAATCCGACGGATTTGGTTGTCGGAATCTCCGGCCGTGTGTACAAGGGCTAACAGGGCCCCTCGCGGGCTCGCTTCGGGCACAGCCTTGCTTCGCTCGCCACACTTCGGGCACGGCCTCGCTTCACTCTGCAATCTTTTATTCTAATTCTATGTTCACCTGGATGGTGGGGCTTGAACCTGGCGCCGTTCATTTTCAGAGACCTTCATTGCAAGCGCAGTACAGGGCGGACATTATCTGACGGGGGACAGTATTCAACAGTACACCGGGTTCACATATACGTAGGTTTCCCCACATCCAATTCCCATGACAGGCAAGTGTGACTGGCTCTCGATGGAGCCGATTCACACATGTTTGGGGCAGTCACGGTTCATATTGAAAAAGGGTCCTGTGCATCTTTCTGTTCAGGTCTGAATTCAGGAAAAAATTGGACCTGAAACGCACCTGAACCGTGTACAGGAACGCACCAGACACAAAGCCGCGGCTGCACTAGGGTTGCCATTTTTTCTTCAAGCCAAACCCGAACACATAAGCTGCACACAGCAAAAAAAAAAATGTTTCTAGTATACACTACAGGATTGTAGCAGACCTGGGACACCTTTGGGCGCTCCAAAGAGAAAAAGTAATATGTCATGCTTAGTGCCTCCTTACCCTTCTATCAGGCCCTGTTCTGAGCCCCATTCCTGTCTGAATATTGTGTCCGTGTTTCAGGCGGACAGAAACCCAGACACATGATTCAAAACCTGAACCGTCCGAGTGAATACCAGACAGGTGGCAACCCTGGGCTGCACATGCCAATGTATTATTATTATTATTATTATACACAATTTATTTAGTGCCAACAGTTTACGCAGAGCTTTACAATGTAGAGGGGGGACAGCACAATTACAGTACAGTTCAATACAGAAGGGATGGGAGGGCCCTGCTTGTAGAGCTTACAGGGAGGGGTAGTGGTACAAAAGGTAATAGATGCAGGGAATTATTTGATAGGGGTGGCTCGGGGACAGTTGTTAAGTGGGTGTGGAATAGGCTTCCCTGAATAAGTGAGTTTTCAGAGATCTCCTAAAGGTGGAAAGGGTAGGGGCTGATCGGACATACCAGGGAAGGGAGTTCCAGAGGATGGAAGAGGCTTGGGAGAAGTCCTGAATAGTGATGGACGAACTTCCGACGGGACGTTTCGCTAACCGCAAAACGCGGCCAAAAGTTTGCAAACTGCAAAGTTCGTGGCGGACCCCATTGACTTTAATGGCAGGCGAACCTTAAAAACCTCCAGGTCATATTTTCAGCCACAAAATACTTACTAGCTGTGCACACATAGTCCCACAACATGGACACTGACATAACAAAAGTATTAAGTGAATCTGGGATCGACAACGACACGCATTCTTTTTTAATCTGTGAAATTTTTACAATTCAAGAGCGCATGAAGGCCATGGAGGAGAGGCAAGGTTAGGGCAGGCTATGAAGGGGGTGCAGGAGATGATCAGTGCCACAGTCAGGGCAGCGCAGTCCTGTGCCAGTGTGCCAACCTGTGCTTGAGCCCCTCCCTCTGCCCAGCCCTTACCCCCACCTATGCAGGGCTCCACTGCGGTGGTCCGGAGGTGCCAGTCCAGTGCTGATCCTCAGCCATGGTGCTAGCACTGCCTGCTGATTGACTTCTCCGCTGCTATCTCCCTTACTGACACCAGCACTGAGATAGAACACTGACACCAGCACCGCGATAGAGACTTAGCACTGACACCAGCACCGAGATAGAGAGCACTGACACCAGCACCGTGATAGAGAGCACTGACACCAGCACCGTTATAGAGAGAGCACTGACACCAGCACTGAGATAGAGAGAGCACTGACACCACACCAGCACCGTGATAGAGAGCACTGAGACCACACCAGCACCGTGATAGAGAGCACTGAGACCACACCAGCACCGAGACAGAGGGCACTGACACCACACCAGCACCGTGATAGAGAGCACTGAGACCACACCAGCACCGAGATAGAGAGCACTGAGACCACACCAGCACTGAGATAGAGGGCACTGACACCACACCAGCACCGTGATAGAGAGCACTGAGACCACACCAGCACCAAGATAGAGAGCACTGAGACCACACCAGCACCAAGATAGAGAGCACTGACACCAGCACCGTGATAGAGAGCACTGAGACCACACCAGCACTGAGATAGAGGGCACTGACACTACACCAGCACCATGATAGAGAGCACTGACACCACACCAGCACCGAGATAGAGAGCACTGACACCACACCAGCACCGAGATAGAGAGCACTGACACCACAACAGCACCGTGATAGAGAGCACTGACCCCAGCACCGTGATAGAGAGCACTGAGACCACACCAGCTTCGAGATAGAGAGCACTGACAACACACCAGCACCGTGATAGAGAGCACTGACACCAGCACTGAGATAGAGAGAGAGCACTGACACCAGCACCGAGATAGAGAGCACTGACAGCAGCACTGATACCAGCAACTCGCTGCGGGACCCAAAAATATGACACCGCTCAACCTCTTCAAACAGGCGGGTACGAGCATATAGTACGGTGTGCTTTTTTTGTACAAGGAAGTGAGCCAAAGGTAGAAAAAAAGTCCGTGTGCTCGATTAAATAAATCGTTTATAAAGTTATGCATATACATGGTCTACTGGTCACATGTGTTGGATTCCTCCAAGATCCATGTCTCATTCATTTTTATAAATGTGAGGTAGTCAACCCTGTCATGAGCTAGGCGAGTGCGCTTATCGGTCATGATCCCCCCTGCTGCGCTGAACGTCCTTTCGGACAGGACACTGGACGAGGGGCAAGCCAACAGTTCCATTGCAAATTGGGCAAGCTCTGGCCAGAGGTCAAGCCTGCCCACCCAGTAGTCCAGGGGTTCATCCCTTCCCAGAGCGTCCACATCGGCCGTTAACCCGATGTAGTCGGACACCTGTCGGTCTAGGCGTTCCCTGATGCTGGATCCGGATGACACTTTTCGATGGGTCGGCTGAAAGAATGACCTCATATCAGAAGTCACCAACACATCTTCAAACCGCCCTCTTCTTGCAGGCGCTGTTGGATTGGTACCCGCAACTCTTTCTCTGGGAGTGGGAATTTCTCCTCTGCCAGCGCACGCAAAAGCAGAATGCAGCATTTGACGAAGCAAGGTCTGTAAGTGCTCCATTCTGACAGCCCTCTGTGATGGTGGTAACATTTCCGCCATTTTGTGTTTGTACCGGGGGTCTAAGTACGTTGCCACCCAGTACTAGTCCTTGACTTTTATGCTTTTTATACGCGTGTCCCTGTTAAAACACATTTTCACTAAACTGGAAGCGGTGTGGTGGCCTGGCTCCTGCTCATCATCCAGGATAATGTCCTCCTCCTCGTTCTCCTCTCCCCATCCACGCACAACAACAGGGATCCCAAAAAGGTTTAAAGCATGCTCTTCTTGCTCCTCCTCATTCGCCCCGGCACCATCCTCCTCTGACTCCTCTTCAGACTCCTGTTGTTGACTAGGGATGAGCCGAACACCCCCCGGTTCGGTTCGCACCAGAACTTGCGAACGACCCCCGCGTTCGGTACGAACGTTAGAACCCCATTGAAGTCTATGGGACTCGAACGTTCGAATTGGAAAGTGCTAATTTTAACGGCTAATATGCAAGATACTGTCCTAAAAAGGGTTTGGCGACATGCCTCCTGCCTCAGGGGACATGGGTCACTGCAAAAAAAAGTTTTAAAAACTACCGTTTTGGCGGGAGCACTGATTTTAATGACGATTAAAGTGAAAAAAAAAAGTGAAATATTCCTTTAAATATGGTGCCTGGGGGGTGTCTGTAGTATGCCTGTGAAGTGCCACGTGTTTCCCGTGTTTAGAACAGTCCCTGCACAAAATGACATTAAACGGAAATAACACCATTTAAAACTGCTTGCGGTTTTAATGTTATATCTGGTTCCTGCAATATGGTTGAAAATCATTCAGAAAAATGGCATGGGTAGCCCTCCCTGCCCATTACCAGCCCCTTTGGGTTTCGTACGCATATTAAGGGGAACCCCGTACCCATATTAAAAAAAAGGAAATGCGTGTGGCCCCCAGGGCCTATATACTCAGAACAGCAGTATACAGGCGGTGCAAACAAGACAGGGACTGTGAAGGTTTGTTGTGTTAAGTTGAATCTCTTTGTAATTTTCAACTGGTACATTTTTAAAGTGTAGCTCCAGTCAAAAAAACTATTTTTAAGCTTTTTGGAAAACATAGGGAAGGGTTATCACCCCTGTATAATTTGTTTTGTCGTCCATCTTTTTTCATCTCACTTGCTGTTGTCTCCTTCCGTTTGCAAGTAGGAGATGTTTGTAAATTGAAAGTAGGGGCATGCCCTATATGCTCTGCAGAAATGGCGGAACAAGGTGTTGGTTTTGCAACAACATTGTAAGCCCTCAAAGTGACTCTTGGTGGGCGCTGGAGCGCCCTGCTGTGAACGATTATATCAAGAATTGTAATTACATGCCATTGTTGAACAGTGGTAGAAAAATTGACCTTTGGTGGTTGTGGTGCTGGTGCCACAACACTATAAGTCCTCACCGTTACTCTGGGTGGGCACAGGAAGGGGCCCTCCTGTGAAATATTATATCAAGAATTGTAATTACATGTCCCTGTTAAACAGGGGCAGAAAAATTGGGCCTTAGGCACTGGTGCCATCACACTGCAACCTCTGCCATATACTCTAGTTTTATTGCAGGAATTAGCCCTGCTGCAAAGCATTGCATCAAAAATTTTACTTAAACGCTCCTGTTAAACAGGGGCAGAAAAATTGGGCCTTAGGCACTGGTGCCATCACACTGCAACCTCTGCCATACACTCTAGTTTTATTGCAGGAATTAGCCCTGCTGCAAAGCATTGCATAAAAAATTGTACTTAAACGCCCCTGTTAAACAGGGGCAGAAAAATTGGGCCTTAGGCACTGGTGCCATCACACTGCAACCTCTGCCATATACTCTAGTTTTATTGCAGGAATTAGCCCTGCTGCAAAGCATTGCATCAAAAATTTTACTTAAACGCTCCTGTTAAACAGGGGCAGAAAAATTGGGCCTTAGGCACTGGTGCCATCACACTGCAACCTCTGCCATACACTCTAGTTTTATTGCAGGAATTAGCCCTGCTGCAAAGCATTGCATTAAAAATTGTACTTAAACGCCCCTGTTAAACAGGGGCAGAAAAATTGGGCTGCTGGCATCACCCAGAACCAAAAATGTTCTTCCAACATATCAGCGGAGGAGGAAAAGGATAGACAATCAACATAACAGGACAGTCACTCAGCATCAGCATAGGCAGTCTTGAAGGGATGTGGTATTTCAAAAAAAATTATTCGGTTACATCAGCTTCAGGTGCTTGGTAGCTGTGGGTGATCCAAGACTGATTCATCTTGATGAAGGTCAGTCGATCAACTGATTCGGTGGACAGGCGCACCCTGTGATCGGTAACGAAGCCACCAGCAGCACTAAAGGTGCGTTCCGAAAGAACGCTGGATGCAGGACAGGCCAGTAGCTCAATTGCATACTGTGCAAGCTCTGGCCAGTGATCCATCCTCAAGACCCAGTAAGCCAGAGGATTTTCAGTGGGAAAGGTGTCCAAGTCTGACCTTGCCCCTAGGTATTCCTGCACCATGTAAATTAGACGCTGGCGATGGGTGCTGGAACCAATCATACCTTGAGGCTGCGGACTAAAAAATTGTCTGAAAGCATCAGTCAGACGGCCACCTTCTCCACCGCTCCTTCTGACTGATGCCTCAGCAACACGTTGTCCAGGACCAGGAGTTTGTGACCTCCCAGTCTCTGGGAACGCGTTGCACAGAGCTTTCTGCAAGGCCTCCCGGAGATGTCTCATCCTCTGCTCCCTCTGCGATGGCAAGATAAGGTCGGCAACCTTACCCTTGTACCGTGGATCAAGGAGAGTGGCCAGCCAGCAATGGTCCCTCTCCTTGATCCGAAGAATACGAGGATCCTTCCGCAGGCTTTGCAGGATCAGGGAGGCCATGCAGCGTAGGTTAGCTGAGGCATTCGGTCCGGAGTCCTCTGGGTCACTAAGGACAACATGATCCGCAGCTACCTCCTCCCAGCCACGTACAAGTCCGCGTGTTTCTTGGGACTGTAAATCATCCCTATAAGACTGCTGCTGCTGATGCTGATGCTGAGTGCCAGCCTCCACCTCCATGCTGACACAATCATCCTCCTCCTCCTCTTCCTCCTCCTCACCCTCTTCCTGTGTGATGGGTGGCACAGCAGGAACACTGTCTGGATAAAGGGGGCCTTGAGAGGCAAGGAAGTCCTCCTCTTCCTGCCTCTGTTCTGCCTCAAGTGCCCTGTCCATTATTCCACGCAGCGTATGCTCTAAGAGGTGGACAAGAGGTACAGTGTCACTGATGCATGCACTGTCACTGCTCACCATCCTTGTGGCCTCCTCAAACGGTGACAGGACAGTGCATGCATCCCTGATCATGCCCCACTGGCGTGGTGAGAAAAAACCAAGCTCCCCTGACCCTGTCCTGGTGCCGTAGTCGCACAGGTACTCATTGATGGCCCTCTGCTGCGTGTGCAGCCGCTGCAGCATGGCCAATGTTGAGTTCCATCTGGTGGGCATGTCACATATAAGGCGGTTCTTGGGCAGGTTCAACTCCTTTTGGAGCTCAGCCAGCCGAGCACAGGCATTAAATGATCGGCGGAAATGCACACAGACTCTCCTGGCCTGTTTCAGGACATCCTGTATGCCGGGGTACCTGCCCAAGAACCGCTGCACCACCAGGTTAAGGACGTGAGCTACACAGGGCACATGGGTCAGTTGTCCCTGTCGGAAGGCGGAGAGGAGGTTGGTGCCATTGTCGCAAACCACCATTCCTGGCTTAAGCTGGCGTGGCGTCAACCACCTCTCGGCCTGCCCCTGCAGAGCTGACAAAACATCCGCCCCAGTGTGGCTCCTGTCCCTCAAACAAACCAGCGCAAGCACGGCATGGCATCGTTTTGCCTGCGTACTTGCGTAGCCCCTGCAACGCCTACGGAGCACCGCTGGTTCTGAGGACAGAGCACTGGAAGAGGCCATGGAGGAAGAAGAAGAGGAGGGGGTGGAGGAGAGAGGTGTGTCACAACCAATAGTAGCATTTTGGAGGCGTGGTGGCAGAACAACCTCCAACACTACTGCACCTTGTCCTGCATCCTTCCCAGCAGCCAGAAGGGTGACCCAATGGGCCGTGAAAGACAGGTAACGTCCCTGTCCATGCCTGCTGGACCATGAGTCAGCGGTAATATGCACCTTACCGCTGACCGCCCTGTCCAGCGAGGCAAGGACATTGCCTTCCACATGCCGGTAGAGAGCCGGAATCGCCTTCCGTGAGAAAAAGTGGCGTTTGGGGACCTGCCACTGAGGAACCGCACATTGTACAAACTCACGGAAGGGGGCCGAGTCTACCAACTGAAAAGGCAGCAGTTGAAGTGCTAGCAATTTAGCCAAGCTAGCATTCAACCGCTGGGCATGTGGATGGCTGGGAGTAAACTTCTTCCGCCGGTCCAGCAGCTGGGGCAGGGACATTTGCCTGCTATAATCGGATGTGGATGTACCACTAGCAGAGTTCCTGGAAGCACTTGGCTGTGACACACCTAATTCTACACCTTCATTCCTCTCAGAGCAGGTTTCAGAGAGGACTGAAGGTCTAGTGGGGTTAGAGATGCCAGCTGATGAGGAGCAAGGAGAGGTCCGCTTTGTTCTTTGGTGTGGGTCTTTCAGGTACGCTTGCCAACGAGCTGCATGGCAGGTCAACATATGTCTGGTCAAGCATGTGGTGCCCAAGCGGCTGATGTTTTGGCCACGTGAGATACGCTTGAGACATATGTTGCAAATAGCAGCGGTGCGATCTGATGCACTCGTCTCAAAAAAGGCCCACACCAAAGAACTTTTAGAATAACGCGCAGAGGAAGCGCTCTGCGCAGGCGGAGCTCTGCGGTGTGATTCCGTCGGTGTGCTGCCCCTAAGCTGGCCCCCGGAGGGCATCCTGCCTCGTTGGACATGTGCCTCCTCCTCCTCCTCCTCCTCCTCCCTCCTTCCAGGCACCCACGTGGAGTCAGTGCCCTCATCATCCCCTCCCTCTTCATCGCTGTAGCAAACCTGGCAGTATGCTGCAGCTTGTGGAACATGACTGCCAGATTGCTGTGCTTCTTGAGCATCCTCTCTCTCTGCGCTCACGCTACTGCCTTCCTCTAGCTGAGTGTCATCATCAGAGCCCACCAAACACTGGGCATCCTCCTGGAGCATGTACCCAACACTGTGCTCAAAGAGTTCAGGAGACTCCTCAGGAGGACGTGGTGGGTCTAGGGAAGGAGTCACTGATGATGACATTGAGAGGAGGGACGACGATGTGTTGGCAGCTGCTTTTCTACTACCCTGAGACTGGGTGAGAGAGGATGAGGAGGATGAAGAGGGCTTGGTCATCCACTCTACCAAGTCGTTGGCATGTTGCGGTTCAACATGTCCAGCTGCAGAAAAGAAGGACAAGCATGTCCCATGGCCACGTGCTGATGACAATGCACCGCGTCCACGACCAGCACTGTTGTCTCTAGACACAGAGCCTGCTTGCCCTCTTTTATCGGCTCGCGCCTGTCTGCCTCTCCTTGCTGGCCTTCCAGACATGGTAATGGCCTGAAGGGAGTTGGGTAAAACAGTGGTTGGGTAGTTTATATTGTGCTGGAGGTACACAACACCCACTAACTCCTGCAGATGCCTTTTTTATAGAACAGCAGAGTTAAAGGGGTATATACAGATGTATACTGTGCTGTGCTGGAGGCACACACAACTTCCAATAACTCCCGCAGATGACAATCGGGCCCAAATAGAGAACAGCTATGTAGGTGGATAATAGCGGTATGTACTGGGTACAGAGCACGCACTATCTCCTGAGTGACACTACTGACTGCAAGCTCTATTGTTAAAGATGGACCACTAGCTATATAGGTGAGGTGAATATCACGGTGTATACTGCGGCCAGGGCACGCAGACAATAACCAGAAAACAGCAGAGTTAAAGGGGTATATACAGATGTATACTGTGCTGTGCTGGAAGCACAGCACAACTTCCAATAACTCCAGCAGATGACAATCGGGCTCAAATAGAGAACAGCTATGTAGGTGTATATAGTGGTATGTACTGGGTACAGAGCACGCAGACAGCACGCACTAACACTACTGACTGCAAGCTCTATTATTAAAGCTAGATCACTAGCTATATAGGTGAGGTGAATATAGTGGTGTATACTGCGGTCAGGGCACAGACAGTAACCACTACACAAGAGCAAAATAGTAAATCAGCCAAAAACGATTGGTGTGTAACTGTGTTGAAGGTACACAGAACACCCACTGCTTCAGATGCTAACAAACACTACACGAGGCCGCCTGAAAGGCGGCTTTATATAGTGTGGGGCGTGCACTACACAGGCTGAGCTATGATTGGCCACAGGCAGGATGCCTGTGTCCAACCATTGCTCTCCTCGCTGCTGGCGCTGCGATTGGCCAAGCATGCGGGGTCACAGTGCATGCTTGGCCAATCGTGAGACAGCAATGCATTGCGCCATCGCAGTGCATTGTGGGCCACACGAATTTTGCCGCGAACGGCCCAAACGTTCGGAATTCGGCGAACGCACGAACGACCGATGTTCGAGTCGAACATGCGTTCGACTCGAACACGAAGCTCATCCCTATTGTTGACTTGTCTCAGATAAAGTAGTCCCCCCTGGGAATTCATCCAGCATTGCGACTTCCTCATCTTCCTGCTCCTGCTCCTCCACGGCTTGATCAATGACACAACGCAATGCATGCTCCATAAAGAAGGAATAAGGTACGATGTCACTGATGGCGCCATGGCTGCGACTGACCAGTTTGGTGATCTCATCAAATGGGTGCAGAAGTCTGCATGCATCGTGCATGAGCAGCCACTGACGCGGTGAAAAAAAACCAAGCTCCCCAGAACCTGTTCTGCCGCAGAGTTCATACAGGTAGTTGTTAGGCTGCTCCAGCAGAAACGTGCAGTTATCCAGCATATAGAAGGTTGAGTTCCATCGTGTCGGGCAATCGCAAATAAGACGTCTGACCAGTAGATTGTGTCGCCGCTGAATGTCAGCAAGGCGAGCCATGGCCGTGTAAGATCTTCTGAAATGGACCGAGATTTTCCTTGCCTGCCGCAAGATGTCCTGGACCCCAGGGTATTGGACAACGAATCGCTGCACGACCAAGTTTAAGACGTGTGCCATGCATGGCACATGTGTAATTTTGCCCCGTTTCAGTGCGCTAAGCAGATTGGCACCGTTGTCACACACCCCTTTACCAACTGTCAAATCGAGCAGTGTTAGCCACTGATCTGACTGTGAACGCAAAGCTGAAAGAAGTGCAGGGCCAGTGTGGCTCTTGGCTTCCAGGCACAACAGACACAGCACAGCATGGCAATGTCTCACCTGGCCTGTCGAATAGGTTCTGGGGAGCTTGGGCGGCACAGCGGAAGAGACGCTAGCAGCGGAAAAGGAGAGTCAGCCGAGGAGGAGAGGGAGGAGGATGGAGTAGGAGGAGGAGAAGAAGAGTCAGGCCTGCATGCAATCCGTGGCGGTAAAACCAAATGTACACGGTTGCCACGGGTTACATGCTTGACGGCTGTCAGAAGGTTCACCCAGTGGGCAGTAAAAGTTATATACCTTCCCTGCCCGTGTTTGCTAGACCAACGTTTTTGTGGTCAGATGTATCTTGGCACCGACACTGTGTGCCAGAGATACATTCACTTGCCGCTCAACATGGCCATATAGCTCTGGGATGCCCTTCTGTGAGAAATACTTCCTTCCTGGGACCTTCCATTGTGGTGTTCCAATGGCCACAAATTTTCGAAAGGCCTCCGAGTCCACCAGTTTATATGACAGTAGTTGGCGGGCTATCAGTTCTGACAAGTCAGCTGTCAATCATTGGGCAAGAGGGTTATCCGGCGTCATCATTTTTTGTACGCTCAACATTTGGCCCACGGAAGCCTGCCTTTTTCCAAAAAAACGTGAGGATGGCGTGATGGAAGGTAGAGTGGAGGACAATTGTGAGGAGAAGGAGAAGTAGAAGACGAGGCTGGACGGCGAGAGCCTGGATTGTGGCTTTGTGGGTTCCGTTGCTCCCACTGGGCTCGGTGATGGCAGCTCATGTGCCTTTTTAAAGAGGAAGTAAACCCTGATGGGTTTACGTCCTCTTTCATTCCCTGCAAAGGTAAAGCATAATGGACTACTATGCATCGCATAATAGTCCATTATGTGTCACTTACCTGACACAAGAGCCAGCGAAGTCACCGCTGTCCCCTGTAGTTCTGAGCGTCCATCTTCTTGGTGGGTCTCGCTGCTCCGGCGCTGGGATTTGCCGGAGCAGCGATGACGTCACTCCCGCGCATGCGAATGGGAGCCGACACTCGCGGCATATCGCTGCGATCTGCGGCTTACCCAGTGCACCTGCGTGCCGCTGTCTACGGCGCATGCACCGTAGACAGCGGTGGCTGTCTTCAGGTAAATATCTCCTACACCGTATAGGTTTAAGAGATATTTCTTGGACCTAGAGGTAAGCCTTAATCTAGGCTTACCTGTAGGTCAAAGTGGTTTGTAAGGGTTTACAACCACTTTAAGGCGGTCGTCCCTAGGTGAGTGTTGGGCTTACCATGACTTATGCATTGACTGCCAAGGCTGCAGATGGCAACACTATTGTCAGCAGTGGACACGTTAAAAAAAGCCCATACTGCGGAGCCATGTGCCAGCGTCCTGGGAGCGCTAAATGTGACCGTACATGGTTGATGCCTCGCTCCTGATACATTAGCAGTCTGCTTTGTCCCTCCTGTGCAATCTAAGTTCTGCCTGCTTTTCCTCCCTATCTGCTGGTCCATACCTCCCTCTGAACTCCCCTCCTCTTCCTCTCTTGTGAGCACCCATCACACATCACTAGACACGTCATTGTCGACGTCACCTTTCCTATTGCTATAATTAGAGATCTCAGAGTAGGCAGCAACACCGGGGACCAACCTACTCCTTGGGCTGATCTGGGTACTGTCGTCAGACTGCTGAGTGCGGTTGTTGCTACCTCCTCTTCCTGATCCAATGCCAAGAGCATCGGCAATGTCTTGCGATGGATCGGAGAATAATTCCTGTGACTCAAGCGGAGGGTATATGGTGGTGGTGTTGGTGGTAGTGTCTTTGGGGGTGCACACAGCAGAGAGTGAAGAAGAGGGTGCAGATCGAGAGGATGAGGAGGGTGCAGAAGAGTAAGTCTGAGTGAGCCACTCAACCAAGTCTGGTGCATTTTTTGACGTAATCGCACGCACCTTCTGCAATTTGCCACTTTGGCTCAAGCCTGTTGCTCCTACCCTACCCCTACCACCCCTGCGGAAGGGCCTGCCTCTTCCTCTGCCTGTCATTTTTTAAATGATCCTATGACAAAAGTCTCTAGAGAAGTGCAATGTGTATGTGGAAGAAGGTATGTAACACCCTGCTTTAATCTGTCGTTTTTGGGGGCCACTGGTCTATCACACCAGTTGTAATACTTTTTTTTAAATGCGTTTATCACTCTTTGTAGTATCACTGCTGAACCGCTCAGCAGTCACAATGCTGCACAGTGGAAATGCACTATACTAGGCTTTCTATATGTACAAGTATTTTATATGTGTATTACACCACTATATACTGCACACCAAATAGTACACCTATACCAGTCCTTAAAAGGACCTTTGTGGACCTAATAGTAGCTAGCTAGTAGCTAGTGAATTGCAGACTGTCCCGGGTCCAAAAACCAAACTCTCCCTCCCTACACTGAGAAACGACAGCTACAGAATCGGTCAGCAGCACTGCATGCAGTGCACTACAGTGGTGTGAAAAAGTGTTTGCCCCCTTCCTCATTTCCTGTTCCTTTGCATGTTTGTCACACTTAAGTGTTTCGGAACATCAAACCAATTTAAACAATAGTCAAGGACAACACAAGTAAACACAAAATGCAATTTGTAAATGAAGGTGTTTATTATTAAAGGTGAAAAAAAATCCAAACCATCATGGCCCTGTGTGAAAAAGTGATTGCCCCCTAAACCTAATAACTGGTTGGGCCACCCTTAGCAGCAACAACTGCAACCAAGCGTTTGCGATAACGTGCAATGAGGCTTTTACAGCGTCCTGGAGGAATTTTGGCCCACTCATCTTTGCAGAATTGTCCTAATTCAGTTACATTAGAGGGTTTTCGAGCATGAACGGCCTTTTTAAGGTCATACCACAACATCTCAATAGGATTCAGGTCAGGACTTTGGCTAGGCCACTCCAAAGTCTTCATTTTGTTTTTCTTCAGCCATTCGGTGGTGGACTTGCTGGTGTGTTTAGGATCATTGTCCTGCTGCAGAACCCAAGTTCGTTTCAGCTTGAGTACACGAACAGATGGTCGGACATTCTCCTTCAGGATCTCTTGGTAGACAGCAGAATTCATAGTTCCTTTCATCACGGCAAGTCTTCCAGGTCCTGAAGCAGCAAAACAGCCCCAGACCATCACACTACCACCACCATATTTTACTGTTGGTATAATGTTCTTTTTATGAAATGCAGTGTTCCTTCTACGCCAGATATACTTGGACACACACCTTCCAAAGAGTTCCACTTTTGTCTCATCGGTCCACAGAATGTTGTCCCAAAAGTCTTGGGGATCATCAAGATGTGTTGTGGAGAAATTGAGACGAGCTTTGATGTTCTTTTTGCTCAGCAGTGGTTTTCTCCTTGGAACTCTGCCATGCAGGCCATTTTTGCCCAGTCTTTTCCTGATGGTGGAGGCATGAACGCTGACCTTAACTGAGGCAAGTGAGGCCTGCAGTTCCTTGGACGTTGTTGTGGGGTCTTTTGTGACCTCTTGGATGAGTCGTCGCTGCGCTCTTGGGGTAATTTTGGGCGGCCGGCCACTCCTGGGAAGGTTCACCACTGTTCCATGTCTTCGCCATTTGTGGATAATGGCTCTCACTGTGGTTCGCTGGATTCCCAAAGCTTTGGAAATGGCTTTATAACCCTTTCCAGACTGATAGATCTCAATTACTTTCTTTCTCAATTGTTCCTGAATTTCTTTGGGTCTCGGCATGATGTGTAGCTTTTAAGGATCTTCTGGTGGACCTTACTGTGTCAAGCAGCTCCTATTTAAGTGATGCCTTGATTGTGAACAGGTGTGGCAATAATCAGGCCTGGGTGTGGCTAGAGAAATTGAACTCAGGTGTGGACAACCACAGTTATAGTATGTTTTAACAAGGGGGGCAATCACTTTTTCACACATGGATTTTTTTTCACCTTTAATAATAAACACCTTCATTTACAAATTGCATTTTGTGTTTACTTGTGTTGTCCTTGACTATTGTTTAAATTGGTTTGATGTTCCGAAACACTTAAGTGTGACAAACATGCAAAGGAACAGGAAATGAGGAAGGGGGCAAACACTTTTTCACACCACTGTATAATATGCTTTCTATATTTGAAAGAAAGTATATTGTACGTGTACAAACCTATATACTGTACACATATAAAAGGACCTTTGTGGATCTAGTAGTTAGTGATTTGCAGACTGTCCCTGCTCAGAACACCAAACTGTCCCTCAGTCCCTACACTGATAAAAGACAGCTGCAGAATCGGGCAGCAATCAGCTCAGCAGCACAGCAGTCAAGTATAATATGCTGTCTATATTTGAAAGAAAGTATATTATACGTGTACAACTCTATATACTGTACACCTATAAAAGGACCTTTGTGGACCTATTAGCTAGTGATTTGCAGACTGTCCCTGCTCAGAACACCAAACTGTCCCTCTGTCCCTACACTGATAAAAGACAGCTGCAGAATCGGGCAGCACTGAGCAGCACAGCAGTCAGCAGTGAACCATAATATACTTTGTATATTTGAAAGAAAGTATATTATACATGTACAACCCTATATACTGTACACCTATACCAGTCCTTAAAAGGACCTTTGTGGACCTAATAGTAATAGCTAGTGATTAAACTGACTGTCCCTGATCCACACAGCGTCCTGTCCCTACACTGACAAAAGACAGCTGCAGAATCGGTCATCAGTGCACTCAGCAATCAGCAGCACAGCAGTCGGCAGCAGTGCACCAGAACCCTATATACCGTACACCTATACCAGTCCTTAAAAGGACCTTTGTGGACCTAATAGTAATAGCTAGTGATTAAGCTGACTGTCCCTGCTCCACACAGCGTTCCTGTCCCTATACTGACAAAAGACAGCTGCAAAATCAGTCAGCAGTGCACTCAGCAATCACCAGCACAGCAGTCAGCAGCAGTGCACCAGACCCCTATATACTGTACACCTATACTAGTCCTTAAAAGGACTTTTGTGGACCTAATAGCTAGCGATTTGTGTCACTACAGTCTGTCCCTGCTCCACGAGGCAACCTCTCCCTACGCTGACAAAAGACAGAATGTAAAATGGCAGCCAGATCAGGTCTGTTTATAAGGTAGGGGGAATGTCCAATTGTCCATGTGCTGAAATGCCTCAATTGGCTGCCCTGTACCCCATGATGGATGTGTCATGGGTCAAAGTTCTTCACAATGTAAACAAATATGGCCGCTGCGAACAGCGCCAGAAGTCCGCCGGTTTGGCGAATCGCGAACGAGCAAAATTTGCCGCGAACCGACCGCCGGGCGAAGCGCAAGGCCATCTCTAGTCCTGAAGGCGAGCATGGGAGGAGGTAACAAGGGTGCTAGAGAGCAGAAGGTCCTGGGAGGAGCGGAGGGGTCAATTTGGGCGATAACTGCAGATAAGGTTGGTGATGTAGATGGGGGTGATGTTGTGGATGGCCTTGTATGTTTTGGTTAGCATTTTGAATTTTATACGGTGGAGTAGGGGAAGCCAGTGAAGGGATTGGCAGAGAGGAGCAGCAGTCACGGATCGGTTAGTTAGGTGTATTAGTCTAGCAGCAGCATTCAGGATAGACTGAAGGGGGGAAAGCATGCGTAAGGGTAGGCCATTAAGTCATGGGGGGGGGGGGGGGCCGGGAAGTAGAAAATATAACAAGCTCTGTTTTAGAAAGTTTGAGCTTGAGAAAGTGATGTGACAACCATACCGAGATGTCATTCAGTAAGTTTGAGATCCGTGAGGAAATCGAGGGGGGAGTTGAGGAGTGGAGAGATAGATCTGGGTGTCATTGGCGTAGAGTTGGCATTGGAAACCATGGGAGCTTATCAGCTGGCCCAGGAAAGAGGTATAGAGCGAGAATAGGAGGGGCCCAAGGACGGAGACTTGGGGTACCCCAACAGAAAGAGGAAGAGGAGCGGAGGAGATGGAGCTGTAAGTGACACTGAAAGTGTGCAGAGATAAGTAGGAGGAGAATCAGTATAAAGAAGAATCATGGAGGCCAAGGGAGTGTAGTTTGCTGAGGAGGAGCAGATGGTCAACTGTATCCAAGGTAGCAGAGAGGTCTAAGCCCTTGTACACACGGTCGGACATTCTGACAACAAAATCCATCGTATTTTGTCCAAAACTGGTGTTGCATACACACAGTCGGACAAAGTTGTCGGAAAATCCGATCGTTCGTAACGTGATGACATTATTTCCTTACGACGGGACTACGTTGAGGCTAGTAGCCAATAGCTTTGGTCTAGGAATTTGATCTGAGCATGCGTGGCACTTTGTCCGATTGGAATTCTCTACAAACGATCGGACAAAGTCCTATCGGATCATGTTGTCGGAAAATTTTATAGCCCAGCTTTAAAACTTTGTCGGTCGGATATTCAGACGGAAACAGTCCGATGGAGCCCACACACGATCTAATTATCTGACAACGCGGTCTGATCGGACATTTTCCGTCGGAATGTCAGACCATGTGTACAAGGGCTAAGAGTATGAGTATGGACTAATGGCCATTGGTTTTAGCAGTTTCTAGGTCATTGGTGAGTTTTAGTAGGACAGTTTCAGTGGAATGTTGTGGATGGAAGCCGGGCTGTAGAGGGTCAAGAAGGTTGTTGTCTGGGAGGTAGCGACTCATTCGGTCATTGACAAGGTGTTCGATGAACTTGGAGGCAAATGGAAGCAGGGAGATGGATCTTAAGTTATTCAAGTCTAGTGAGGTTTTTTTTTTAAGTATGGGGGTAATCAGTGCATGTTTGAGCGGGGAAGGAAAGGTGCTGGAGGAGAGGTTGAAGATGTGGGTTAGGGGGTTTAGGATAGAGTGGGAAGGTGGTCGCAGTAATTGGGAGGGATTTCATCAACTAAAACATTTTCGTAGACTAAGTTAATACTATTTTAGTCAACTAAAATATGACTAAAACCAAAACAAATGAGATGACTAAAATACGACCAAAAACTAAAATGTCATTTTAGTTAAAAGACTAAGATTCGACCAAAACTAAAATGGCATTTTAGTCAAAAGTGTATGACTAAAACTAAAAACGAAATAAAAATTTGATGTCAAAATTAACACTGGTCTGTAGTGCATGCTCAAACCTAAATACCATAAATAATAACATATTCGATTTTTCACTCCAGCAGTATATAATGAGTTTGAAAATTGTAGAGAAATGCTTAAATAATGCATTACAATTTAACTACACTCATTAGATTTTAGATGACTAAAATGAGTTTAAGTCGATTAAAATGTATTGGAGATTTAGTCGACTAAATACAACTAAAACTAAAAATTGCAGAAGACTAAAATGGGACTAAAACTAAAATGCCATTTTAGTCAAAAGACTTAAAGCGGGAGTCCGCCGGGAGTCCGCCGGGAGTCCGCGTTTTTTATTTTTTTTAAAAAGCTAGCAGCTACAAATACTGCAGCTGCTGACTTTTAAAATAGTGACACTTACCTGTCCAGCGTGCCAGCGCGCCCGCGATGTCGGCACCCGAAGCCGATCTCTCGATCGTCTCTCTGGTGCTGCCGCCGCCATCTTGGGTATGGGAATCAGGAAGTGGAGCCTTTCGGCTTAATTTCCCGGTTCCCTACTGCGCATGCGTGAGTCGCGCTGCGCAATAAGGATGGACCCGCTGCCTCTGGGATCTGTGTGTTTCCCAGCAGGCAGCGGGGGACTTTCGAAAAGGGGCGTAATCTACGCCCCTTTCCGCAGAGAGCTATCCTGGAAGTGGGTGCAGATACCTGTACTGTACAGGTACCTGCACCCCCCTCCCCCCTGAAAGGTGCCAATTGTGGCGCCGGAGGGGGGGAGGATTCAAATGAGCGGAAGGTCCACTTTAGGGTGGACCTCCGCTTTAAGAATCGTACACACGATCAGATTTGCTAGTCTCATGTCAAAAGTAAAGAGGTTACTCACCATATGAAAATTCTTGTAAGGCCCGAATTTAGCATCAGAAGTGACGTAATGTGTTGAATAGTTTTGTATGTATTCTTTTGTTTCTGAGCATGCGTAGTCTTGCTCTTCTGATTTTTTTTTTTCAGATGAAAACCGTACTAATTAAATGAAAATCGGACATTGAGCTCATGTACGACAAAAATTATATAACCTGTACGTATCAGGATTTTTTCGTCCGAAAAAGTCAAAATAGACTTTTGAAAGGACCATACTAACGGTAAGATTATTCGGAAAGACAGGATGTCGTACGAAAATTACCGCACGAATGTCGCGTGTGTACAGGGCTTAAGACGAAAGCTAAACCGAAATTTTCTGCCAAAATTAACACTGCATATGTGTGAACCCGGCCTCACATATTTTAGACCATACTGATATGATAGCATCACGCCATTGCTGTAGATTTGTTGGCTGCACATCCATGATGCAAATGTCCCGTTCCACCACATACCAAAGGTGATCTCAGATTGAGATCTGGAGACTATGAAGGCCATTTGAGTACAGTGAACTCCTTGCCATGTTCAGGAAACCAATAGTAAGATGATTTGAGCTTTGCTACATTGTGCATTATCCTGCTGGAAGTAGCCATCAGAAGATGGGTATACTGTAGTTATTAAGGGATGGACATGGTCAGCAACAATACTCAGGTATGCCGTGGTGTTATAATGATGCTCAGTTAGTACTAAGGGGCCCAGAGTGTGCCAAGAAAATATCCCCCACACCATTACACCACCGCCAGCCTGAACCATTGATACAAGGCAGGATGGATCCATGCTTTCATGTTGTTTATGCCAAATTCTGACCATACCATCTGAATGTCGCAGCTGAAATTGACACTCATCAGACCAGGCAATGTTTTTCCATTCTTCTTCGACCTCTGACATCAACAAGGCATTTTTAACTACACAACTGCCGCTCGCTGAATATTTTCTCTTATTTTAGACCATTCTCTTTAAACCCTATAGATGGTTGTGTGTGAAAATCCCAGAAGATCAGCAGTTTTTGAAATACTCAGACCAGCCTGTCTGGCACCAACAAACATGCCACATTCAAAGTCACTTAAATCCCTTTTCTTTCCCATTCTGATGCTCGGTTTGAACTTGAGTTTGCATTGAGTTTCTGCCATGTGAATAGCTGATTAGCAATTTGTACCATCTGAATGTCGCAGCTGAAACCGAGGCTCCTCAGACCAGGCAACGTTTTCCCAATTTTCTATTGTCCAATTTTGGTGAGCCTCTACAAATTGTAGCCTCAGTTTCCTGTTTTTAGCTGACAGAAGTGGCACTCGGTGTGGTCTTCTGCTGCTGTATCAATTTATTAAATAATTGTCCATATAGAGAAGGATATTGGTTAGTTACTACAGACGTCACCTCTTTATATACAATAATCCCTCACCATTGGGGAATTTCATCTGTTGAGTATTTCCTTAATAGAGGCTCTGCCTTACCTGCGAAACAGAGGAGGTTCACCATGGAGCTTTTAGAGTTTGTCACTACGCATAACTAATAATGGTTTAACAATAAATTCTACCTACAAAATAGAGGCATGGCTATGGGGGCAAAATTTGCCTCCAGCCTAGCCCATCTATTTATGGGTAAATGGGAGGAGGAAGTTGTCTTTGCCAAGTGTAGACCAGAATTAGTCTTATGGGCTAGGTATATTGGCGACTTCCTCTTCCTATGGAATGGTACAAGAGAGTCTCTACACACTTTCATGGAATTTTTGAACAATAACGATAGTGGTATAGAATTTAAATACGAGGCAGACCAGTACACTATTCATTTTCTGGATCTATGAATACAGGTTGAGGGGGATCAGTTTCTCACTTCAACCTACTTCAAACTTACAGATAGGAATACCTTTATTCCATGTGTGTCAGGTCACCTGAGACCAGGTGGCAGATGCACTCCGTAGGAGTCGGAAGTGCACCGCTAGGTAATGGACCTTAGGACTGACTGCTGCAGATTGTACCCAGGGATATTCAGGACACAGTTCTACAGGATCACTAACACAGATCCCAATGGGAGCCGAAGCATAGATTCCCCAGGGCGCGGAGTCTAAGAGCCAGCGGGTGTTCGCCAGAGCCTCCAGTGGTGAGGATGGACTTCGCTGCAGTCTGGCTCCAGGTCGCGGCCCCTAGGGTCTCACAGCTCACAGTAGACTACAGGAGAAGGAAGCAGCAGGCTGGAACGACAAGGATAGTAAGGGCATAAGGCAGAGGTCAGGGCAACTAGCAGACAGGAACAGCAGAGTACACGCCAAAGGTTCAGGGTCACAGGCAGACAAGGATGGTCGGGGACATTTAAAGGTCAAGGTCACAAGCAGACAGGAATCGTTGAGAACACGCCAAATTCGGTAACAGAGTCAAACGTAGAGCCCACGGCAAGCAGGAAACAGGAAGCCAAACAAACAATGGATAAACAATGGTTGATCAGCACTGCTGGCTTGCAGTGCACAGGTTAATATAGGGTTCCCTGATAGGGCCTGGGGTGGAGCCATGCTTAGAGGAGAGGTTATGAAAACCACCAGGTGGAAGTGACTGGCCTCTTAGTCTGAATACACATGAGGAGAGGTAAGCCAACAAAGGAAGATTACTGCATAACCATGACACTGTGACAGCTGTCACCACCACTCATGGGTAGACTCTATCCCAAAAAGTCAATATATGTGCCTGATGCACAACTTTACTAGGACAGAAGATTTCGTGGATCAAGGAGAGTGGCCAGCCAGTAATGGTCCCTCTCCTTGATCCAAAGAATACGAGGATCCTTCTGCAGCCTTTGCAGGATCAGGGAGGCCATGCAGCGTAGGTTAGCAGAGGCATTCGGTCCGGAGTCCTCTGGGTCACTAAGGACGACATGATCCGCAGCCACCTCCTCCCAGCCACGTACAAGTCCACGGGTTTCTTGGGACTGTAAATCATCCCTACAAGACTGCTGATGCTGAGTGCCAGGCTCCACCTCCATGCTAACACAATCCTCCTCCTCCTCCTCTTCCTGTGTGATGGGTGGGACAGCAGGAACACTGTCTGGATAAAGGGGGCCTTGAGAGGCAAGGAAATCCTTCTCTTCCTGCCTCTGTTCTGCCTCAAGTGCCCTGTGGCACTTGAGGCAGAGCTCCCCTGACCCTGTTCTGGTGCCGTAGTCGCACAGGTACTCATTGATGGCCCTCTGCTGTTTGTGGTGCAGCCGCTGCAGCATGGCCAACGTTGAGTTCCACCTGGTGGGCATATCACATATAAGGCGGTTCTTGGGCAGGTTCAACTCCTTTTGGAGCTCAATGCCGAGCACTGGCATTATATGATTGGCGGAAATGCACACAGACTTTCCTGGCCTGCCTCAGGACATCCTGTAAGCCCGGGTACCTGCCCAAGAACCGCTGCACCACCAGGTTTAGGACATGAGCCACATAGGGCACATGGGTCAGCTGTCCCTGTCTGAGGAGAGGAGGTTGGTGCCATTGTTGCAAACCACCATTCCTGGCTTAAACTGGCGTGGTGTCAACCATCTCTCGGCCTGCCCCTGCAGAGCTGACAAAGTATCTGTCCCAGTGTGGCTCCTGTCCCCCAAGCACACCACGGCATGGCATCTTTTTGCCTGCGTACTTGCGTAGCCCCTTGAACGCCTACGGAGTACCACTGGTCCCAAGGACAAAGCACAGAAAGAGGCCATGGAGGAAGAAGAAGAGGAGGGGGTGGAGGAGAGAGGTGTGTCACAACCAGTAGTAGCATTTTGGAGGCGTGGTGGTGGAACAACCTCCAACACTACTGCACCTTGTCCTGCATCCTTCCCAGCTACCAGAAGAGTGACCCAATGGGCCGTGAAAGATAGGCAACGTCCCTGTCCATGCCTGCTGGACCATGAGTCAGCGGTAATATGCACTTTACCGCTGACCGCCCTGTCCAGCGAGGCATGGACATTGCCTTCCACATGCTGGTAGAGAGCCAGAATTGACTTCTGTGAGAAAAGGTGGCGTTTGGGAACCTGCCACTGAGGAACCGCACATTGCACAAACTCACGGAAGGGGGCTGTCACATACCTGGTGTTGGAGCCCAGAGTGTTGGGAGTGGCCTCTCGTAAGCCTCTGGCTCGAGAACCCCTGGTAGTGGAGACATGGAATGAAGAGTTCAGAGGGCACAAGTGCCTGATAGATGGCAGGTGTGGGACTGGTCCGGACCTCTGAAGTAGCAGGCAGGAACAACAAGCTGGAACTGGTGACTGGAACACCACAGACAGCTGGGAGGAGTTCTGTAGTGCAGCAGGAGCACAGGATCTGCAGGCTGCGAAGTGGTGCACAGGAACCTGGCAGGAACACTGGAACAGCAGAAGTATGGAGGTGCCTGAGCTTGGCAGGAACTCTGAAACAGCTGACAGCGAGGAGGTGTCCTGTAGTACAGCAAGAGGGCTGGATCGGCAGGTTGCAGGAAGGTGCTCAGAGGTCAGGCAGTAACACAGAATCAGACAGGCCAGATTAATACTAGCGGGCAGAACAGGTACCAAACGGAGGCAGAAGGGTAGTCGAGGTACAGGCCGGGTCGGTAACAGGCGTGCAGCGATCAATCCAAAAGGAAGAGGCAGAAGGGTAGTCGGACAGGCCGGGGGTCGGAGGCAGGCAGCAAACAGACTTCGTCAGGAACAGACTGGGTAGACAGGAATCAAGTCAACTGGTAACAGGTAGCAGAGTCACAGGAAACGCTGTAGACTGGACAGAAAGGAGGCGCAGTGACAGATTCCCTTAAATAGCCCTCTGGGCACCAAAAACAGTCACACGGAGCGTCTGCGCGCACCCACGCACACCCGTGCGCGTCCGCCCGTTCGTGCCGGCGCACACACGCGTGCGCCCGTTCGCGCCGTGCACACCCGCGTGCTCCCGTTCGCGCTATTGCACACCCGTGTGCACCCGTTTGCCATAATGCACACCCGTGTGAGCCGGTTAGCTCTTAGGATAGGGATTCTGCGGGCAGGTCTTCCATATACCGCCGGATTACTGGAACGTCCTTCTTGACAGGGGCCGAGTCTACCAACTGAAAAGGCAGCAGTTGAAGTGCTAGCAATTTAGCCAAGCTAGCATTCAACCGCTGGGCATGTGGATGGCTGGGAGTGAACTTCTTTGCCTGGTACAATCGGACGTCGGTTTACTGCTAGCAGAGGGCCCGCAAATACTTGGCTGTGACACACCAAATTCTACACCTTCATTCCTCTCAGTGCAGGTTTCAGAGAGGACTGAAGGTATAGTGGGTTTGGAGATCCCAACTGATGAGGAGCTAGGGGAGGTCTGGTTTGTTCTTTGGTGTGGGTCTTTAAGGTACACTTGCCAACGAGCTGCATGGCAGGTCAACATATGTCTGGTCAAGCATGTGGTGCCCAAGTGGCTGATGTTTTGGCCATGAGAGAAAAGTTTGAGACATATGTTGCAAATAGCAGCGGTGCGATCTGATGCACTCGTCTCAAAAAAGGCCTAAAGCAAAGAACTTTTCAAATAACGCGCAGAGGCAGCTCCCTGCACAGGCGGAGCTCTGCGGTGCGATTCAGGCGGTGTGCTGCCCTTAAGCATCCTGCCTCGTTGGAGATGTGCCTCCTCCTCCTCCTCCCTCCTATCAGGCACCCACGTGGAGTCAGTGACCTCATCATCCCCTCCCTCTTCATCACTGGAGCAAACCTGGCAGTATGCTGCAGCTGGTGGAACATAACTGCCAGATCGCTGTTCTTCTTGAGCATCCCCTCTCTCTGGGCTCAAGCTACTGCCTTCCTCTAGCTGGGTATCATCATCAGAGCCTTCAAAATGCTGGTCATCCTCCTGGAGCATGTACCCAACACTGTGCTCAAACAGTTCGGGGGACTCCTCAGGAGGACATGGTGGGTCTAGGGAAGGAGTGACTGATGCCATTGAGAAGAGGGAAGAGGACGTGTTAGCAGCTGCTTTGCCAGTACCCTGAGCCTGGGTGAGAGAGGATGGGGAGGATGAGGAGGGCTTGGTCATCCACTCTACCAAGCCTTCGGCATGTTGCGGCTCAACACGTCCAGCTGCCGAAAATAAGGACAAGCGAGTCCCATGGCCACGTGCTGATGACGATGCACTGCGTCCACGACCAGCACTGTTGCCTCTAGACACAGAGCCTGCTTGCCCTCTTTGATTGGCTCGTGAATGTCTGCCTCTCCTTGTTGGCCTTCCAGACATATTAATGGCCTGCAGGGAGATGATAACACCAGCAATTGGGGATAGCTTCAGGTGTATATTGTGCAGGAGGCCCAATACACTGACTGTAACTGCTCCAGATGCCTGTGGTATAGAAACGGAACAACACCAGCAATTGGGGGTAGCTTCAGGTGTATACTGTGCACGTGGCACAATACACTGACTGTAACTGCTCCAGATGCCTGTGGTATAGAAACGGAACAACACCAGCAATTGGGAGTAGCTGCAGGTGTATACGGTGCAGGTGGCACAATACACCGACTGCAACTGCTCCAGATGCCTGTGGTATAGAAACGGAACAACACCAGCAATTGGGGGTAGCTTCAGGTGTATACTGTGCAGGTGGCACAATACACTGACTGTAACTACTTCAGATGCCTGTGGTATAGAAACGGAACAACACCAGCAATTGGGGGTAGCTTCAGGTGTATACTGTGCAGGTGGCACAATACACCGACTGTAACCACCCACAATATTCGGTTCCAGTGCGCGGTATTGCATGTCAGGGGGCCGACTCTTCTCAGCTCACCTCGTGTTCGTCAGTCCGTGCATTCAATCGCAGGTGCACTCCGGCTTTTTTGTTCGGGTTCTTCATCGGCGGTTCCCACTCACGGTCGCAGGTAGTATCCGAACCTTTTTGTATCATGTGCAAACTTGCGTTTATTATGCTTAATATCCTGCACCCATTTTGCAAAAACCTGCCTCTGAGTTGTTAACGCTCTACATCACTCGGCACAAGCATAGTACATTTGTAAGTTCCTTCTACCAAACATACGATTCATTCATAGATCCAAGCCTCCGAGTCGCTGTCGGTCGTTCTCCAATATCACTTGCCGTAGGCTTCACTGGTTATAAAATTCACTGTCCATGGGGTTGCCATCTCATCCTTTGAGATAAACATGTATTGTTTGTATGGGTTTCTGTGGCTGATTGAGGTGTAATTAAACCCACCTGATGCCTTTCCTGCACTTGACTAGCCTGGGGGGATGGGTGGTTGATAGGTGTTCGGTTTAACAGTAAGGAATGGCATACACTCTACAACCAATTCGTATCAGATACTCCCTACTACCAATTTATATAGGATTCATCTCATACATTTTTCAAGCTGATTCGTGTCAGATGCATTGCAGAGGCTGACTCTACCAACTCACTGCATGTCCACGTAGTTGGACTTTCGAGATCGGTCGTATATCTTCATCGATTGTCCCATGCTCGGACTGCTACACACTCACTGTCGCAGGTAGGAATTTGTTGCTACCGCTCCTCTAAATTCGAATAGTTACGTTATCATGTTCGTTTTGCAAAAGTCCCACTTCCGCCACCGTGAGTCTTTCTATGTCACCTTTCATGTATTTCATGCTTTCTACCCAACGCGGGTTTACTTGAGCCAGTTGCATCACCTACGAAACGTTCACTTCACGGTCGGTGCGGTCAGATCCGACATTCGAACCCTTTAGTCACCTCGCATCTACGGCCGATTCGAATCTAGTCGCAACTTCGCTTCTATGTTTCGGATCCTCGGCAATCACAAGCCCCTTCAACCGCCATCACCATTTAGTCGATTCGAACCCAGCCATATCGACGATACGGTCAAATATGACATACGAGCCCCGTAGTCACCTCGCATCTACGGCCGATTCAAATCTAGGCGCAACTTCAACCACCATCACAATTCATTCAATCCGAACCCAGCCATATCATCAGCGATACAGTTGGATCCCATATACGAGCCTCTCAGTCGCATCTACGGAGGATTTGAGTCTAGTCGCAGCATCGGCGCAATGATTTGAGTCCTTGCCAAACACAACTCTAACAACCGAGCCGAATCATGTTGCATCACCGACTCAAATGAGTCAAATCTTTCACAGATTCAAACTAGTCCTGTAAGGTTCAAACTAGTCACATCCACTGTACGAATGCAGCAGTACTTATGTTTCCCTTTCTCAGTCTATCCATGCATGATCATACACAATTCCCTCCACCAATTTGCTCAGTGTTGCGCGCGGTCATTCCTACATAATCACATTTCCTCTATAACCTTTTCTTTCGCCTTTCAACAAGGCTGCGTTCTTGCAATCGCTGCAAGTCTTTCTGCATTTGGCTCAAAACTGCCAATCGACTCCAGTAGCAACACTGCTGCTCACCTCATTCCTACACACTTATAATTCCGCAAAACATTGCTTTCACCTTTCAAATAAAGCTGCTTCTTTGCAATCGCTGCAAGCATCGCTGCAATGGCTCAATACGACTCATCTCCAGTAGCAACACGGCTGCTCTCCTCATTCCTACACACTTATAATTAAATTTTTTAATTCAAATAAAGCTGCTTGAGCGCAAACCAACTGTCACTATGGCTGTCGTTCCTTGTCCTGTTCTTCTTGTTTTCCTTCCGCCTTTCATCTTATCTACCCAAACGCATCTATCCCCTCCTACCTTCGTAACTTACCTCAAACATACGCACCCCCCCTTGCTTTTAGCTGATGCCATGTTGCAGGCAGACAGCGAGGACTTCGCCTCAGCCCTGCCATCACCCTTTGCGGGCTCAGCAAGCGGCGGCTTACAGTCTCACAAGAGCTTGAACCGATTTAAAAAATAAATAAATAAATAAATAAATAAATAAAGCAGAGTGAGAGCCCTAGAGGTACGCCCAGCTGTGCCCCTACCAGCTCCAATCCCTACCGTCATTCCCACACCTTCACTTACAGGTACGCCCAACATCTGCACCACTGTCTTCCCTGTGCACCTTGTCCCAGCAGGGCATCAAGATAGACATCTTGGACGACAATGACGTTAACTTAGCATCCCTCCTCGTAGCAGTACACAACTTGCCCAAAAGCAGGTCATATTCGTGGGGAGACGTCTCCGTCATCCTGAAGGCCAGAGACCCTTGTCTTAATCGCAAGCTCACTGTCACAGAGTTTGTGCTAGCCTTGTGGACAGTCAGAGATCTGCTATGCAGGGCAACCCCAACGGGAGGGAAGAATTGGACCCGTATTGGCATGCAGCAATGGATCTACAAGTACGCAGGGTGCTCATTCTATGACTGTCATCGCTCATTCTCAGCTAAGGCAGCAGCCAGACTCGGGGTGATCCATTATCTCCCGCCTCTTAGCCCTTGTAGACATGGTCGGAGATTCCGACAACCAAATCCGTCGGAGTAATTCCGACGGATTAATTCCGGAAGAGGTCCGGAAATGATGTTGCATACACACGGCCGGACTAAGTTGTCGGAAAATCCGATTGTACATAACGTGATGACGTTATTTCGTTACGACGGGACTACGTTTAGGCTAGTAGCCAATAGCTTTGGCCTCGGAATTTGATCTGAGCATGCGTGGTACTTTGTCCGTCGGAGTAGGCTACACATGATCGGAGTATGTCCCATAGGAGCATTTTGTCGGAAAATGTTACCGACAAACCGGTCCGATAGGAAACATTCCGACGGAATCTCCGACCGTGTGTACAAGGGCTAAGTGTTTCTCTTCCAGGTACAAGACCCTGTCTAAACCCTTAAATTAGATGTGCCAGCAACAACGGATCTGCCCATGTGAGACAAATTTCTCAAGTACTAAAATGGCATGCCAATGTTCTTTCTGTCAGCATCTCCCTCTTTCACCTCAGGTAGTCATGGACGCCACAGCCTTAACAGGTCCTTGCCTCAATTTTTGGCCATCTTTGGTTTACAGGGCCATGGCCATCAGAAATCCTCTTGATTCCCAGGTTCAGTTAGTCCTCCTCTTTGTTTGAACTCTACCCCATTGTCGCAGCAGCTCAAGTCTGGTGCAGCAACTGGGCAGGACAAACAATGACGTTGCCACAGCCAATATTACAAATAAAGCAGGCCCAAGTCGCTGGCCATCATGGCCTTCCGGTGCAGACTGGTGCAACTATCCCCACAGCACCAATCTAATGTCCTCCGTGGCTACATCCCAGGCAATGCAATATTCTGGCCGATGCACCGCCCGTTTTAAACTTCGCGTCGTTCTTTGCGCAGGAACTGGAACCAACCCGACCATGTCTCTTATCTTACATTGGTTGTAGCTAACCTCAGATTCAAACAACACCTTCACGATGCTACCTACCTTATTAACCTATCATTATCTCAAAACACCCTGACGGCCTACCGTACAGCCTGGGAGGTCTATGACAGGTTACTAGCCTCAAACCCCAGGGCAATATCAAGAGATCTTTATCACATCCTGGCCTTCATGTCATGCCGCCACACACAGTTGGCATTGTCACACAATACCATTAGACTCTACTTAGCTGACATCTAGTATTTCATCCCCTTACGAGATCCTAACAAACCATCTTGTTTGCCGCCCATACAGTCAAGACCATCCTGCATGGTGTTCACAGGCACAACCCCAAATCAGTAGTAAATGGCTACCTGTCACCAGCGCCATATTCCGAGACATGTCTTTCTCTCTGTTACACTCTCCTTTTGGTTAATTTCAGCCTGCCAGCCATCTACCTGGCTTTCTACGGCTTCTTTCGCCCCAGTGAACTCAGTCACTGTCCCAGTTGTAAGCTGTTATGTAGTCGCCACCTCTCACGCCATCAGACTTACTTCATCTTGCACCTCAGGGTGTCCAAAACACAACAGTCCGGTCCGGAATTGATATCAAACTTTCTGAACTCTCAACGCAGGACAGCCCATTACTACCGCTCCCGTTTAGCCCCCTAAGCAGCAACCAGTTCATTAGTCACGTCAGGATCCTTTTGAGCTACTTAGGCCTCGACCCCGGCCGTTTTTCTGGACAATCTTTAGCATTGGAGCAGCCTCAGCAGCCTCAAGAAATGGGGTTCCAGACCAAGTGATCAAAAAGGTGAGCAGGTGGAAATCATCCCCAATCCACAAGTGGAGATGTCACAAGCCTTTAGCAACCTTGCCCTGTAGTGTCTTATTGTACATAAATTAATAATTACCTCCCTAACCAAGTCTTTTGCGCCCTTCTCTTGGCATATCGCCCAGCAGACCAGGGCTTACCGCCCAGTTCACCAGGGCTTACCTTACAGCAGGCCAGGGCACACTTCAGGTCTGTTTTATGTTGTTAGTCTTGTGACATGTTTATGTGTTCTTTCATATCTCTTAGCCCTTGTACACACGGTCGGACATTCCGCTGGAAAATGTCCGATCGGACCGTGTTGTCGGATAATCCGACTGTGTGTGGGCTCCATCGGACTGTTTCCATCAGAATATCCGACGGATCAAGTTTTCCAGCTTGGCTATAAAATTTTCCGACAACATGATCCGATCGGACTTTGTCCGATCATGTGTAGAGTATTCCGATCGGACAAAGTGCCACGCATGCTCAGATCAAATTCCTACACCAAAGCTATTGGCTACTAGCCTGAACGTAGTCCCGTCATAACAAAATCACGTCATCACGTTCTGAACGATCGGATTTTCTGACAACTTTGTCCGACCATGTGTATCCAACAGTTTCGGACAAAATTTGGTTGTCGGAATGTCCGACCGTGTGTATGGGGGCTTAGAGCGGAGGGCTCCGACCATAAATAAGCAGGCCAGTATGGTGGCCTGTAATTATGGGAGGACCCTGGAGGGTATTTAACCAGACCACCCACAACCATCTGTGTCGGTTCCAGTGCACGGTACCCACCCACCCATTCCCCTTTTCTGAGTACTTCTCTTGAAACATGCTTCTCTACAGAAACATCCATTTACTTTCTTAAGGTATGCGCCCTTCTCTTGGCATATCGCCCAGCAGACCAGGGCTCACCGCCCAGTTCACCAGGGCTTACCTTACAGCAGGCCAGGGCACACTTCAGGTCTGTTTTATGTTGTTAGTCTTGTGACGTGTTTATGTGTTCTTTCATATCTCTTAGAGCGGAGGGCTCCAGAAAAAAAAAAAAAAAAAATATATATATATATATATATATATATACACAGTATAGTGCAAAAAACAGAAGATGAAAGAGTTAATCAGGGCTAGTTATGACTAGAAGTTCATCGAGGATTAAATAGGACTTTTTAAATGAATATACACCCATTGTTTACTTTTAGGTGAGTTGCAATTGAAGTGATTATAAATTTAATTAAATAAAAATGTTGGGACTTTAAATGAGACGACTGCTGCAGAGTTTGTGTGTCTCTATCCCTGAATCATATAGAAGAAAGAGGGGGAAGGGGAAGGGGAGTGGGGGAATGTTGGGACTTTGTATGAAACACACCAGAACCAAATGAATCAATTAGTTTATATTATTTAATGGTGCACATGGATGCATGTGGGACAAAAAATAAATATATATATATATATATATATATATATATATATATATATATATATATACAATATATAGCATAAAATATATATATATATATATATATATATATATATATATATATACAAACACAAATATGTGTTCCTACATAGTACATTGTATATATTAAAAATATAAATGTAGCCCAAACTTGCATATAGACATGATTGATTGCACACATTATATTATACAATTGATTCAAAAGTCTTCAACGTAATCTCATAGTAGACACATACTAGCTGTGACAATACATCGATGGAATGCTCTACACACATTTCGTGGAAAAATTCCACTTATCAGGAGCAATTATGATATAGGTACAGTATGTCTGTAATGACATCCCCTTTTGGGTGAAGTTCCACTGTAATGCATTCCCTGCATTACCACTTGCCATCCAGACAAATTCTGTCACTTTGCTCCTACATGTAAAAATCAACTTTGTTTTGTTAGAAAATGACTTGTGTAGCGGTACCCTTGTAAGAGCTGCTGAGTTGGTTATAGCAATCCGCCAATTACCATGCTGCCGACCTTCCACGCACCATGTAAAGACATTAAACAGTCAATGATTCGGTTTTCTTCCTATTTATTGATGGGATATAACTTGGATGAAAACATGGGAGGTATGAGATGCCCATATAGGTTTTGTATATTGAAGGGTATCATCCATGGCCTTGGCCTAGTATATGGATTTTCCCATGTAGAATCCTCACTGCAGTCCATTGCTTCTTCTGTTGCTTGACATATCTGATATAATTCCCCTCTAGACTGATGTGGTTTTCCTGTTCCATATCAGAGATTCAAAGGCCTATACCGCCTATCTTCCATGGCTCAGAGAATTAAACAGCCTCACAGTCTCTGGAAGTTGTTACCAATGTGCACACACAGGATCTCCCCTCCTGATCACTTGACACATGGCATAAGATAGAACTACTGTTCCCAGCCTGTTCACTTTGGTTCATGTTGTGCTCCCCGGGCACACAGAATGCTACACTACCCTTTCCAGCCTTTTCTTCTTCTTTATGTTACACTGACCTTCTCCTTTGGATTAAAGTCCTGTGTTCCCCAGTCACAGAACGCTGATCTACTTCTGCTACTTCACCGCTACTTCTTCTGCTTGATCTCCCTCAGCATGCAAGTCTTGTGTTCCCACAAAAAACTTGATACTTTCTTATGGAGATGAAGAACTTTCCCTGGGACTCCATCCTAGCAGCTCCTCCATTCCTCCTCCGTGCACGGCGCATCCCCGCGTGAGGATGCCCGGTGCAGCACCTCAGCACTCCATGCTGTCTTTCCTGTGCTCCCCAACTCCTCCCTGGAAGCATATAACCCCAGATTATATGAGAGGCCTGCCTCCTGCCAACACAAGTTAATGATTGGTCAGGGCTCTTCACATGAGCTGCCTGCCACTCAGGTCTCAAGTCCAGCCTCCTTTCCAGAACAATCCTTCTGAAAGCAGGGGAGGATCTTTGAGCCAAAGTACAGGTGGCCACACTGACACTCCCATTCCCAGATCAAAACAACCAGGCCTAAAACAATCACACAGGCCTGGCTAAATTTACCTGCACCTGGGCCCTACAGCTAGAAAAATACTACTTTAGCACCTACCTATAGGTAGAGGGTGCTACATTTGGAACCCCCAAACATTATATATATTTTTTTTTCTGGGGCCCTATAGAATAAAAATAAATTTTTTATTTGTAGCAATAACTCCCGAAGGAGCTGCTGGTTTTATTGGGCTTACCGTTACCTTCTTGTCTGGTTCTCCGTCTAGGGATTCCCATGGTAGATGGCCCAAAGAAATGTGAAAACTGACACCGAATCTTCTTTTGGGTTATTTATTTGAAACAGAAACAGAAACAGAGTCTTTCAATGAAGGGTAGAGGGTTAGGAGTAAGTTCAGATACTTTAGACTGCAAAAAATGGAAAGTCTCTTAAAGGAAAATCCAGAGAATAACAACCGTTTCACAACTGGATTTTACAACCCCCGGATAGGCCTCCTCTCACTAGGCCTAGCAGCTAGTAGGGTGCTCGGTAAAGTCTCTGCCACAGACTTGTGATGTACACTTGAGTATAGGATATTTGACAAGGTCTCTGCTACAGACTTGTGAAGTACACTGAGGGATGTAGACAAATTTAAAAAGCTATCATATGGTACCAGTATCTCTCAGCTGATCTGGCGATACCGTATGAGTGTTGATCCAGGTTGCGTCCCTCAACTAAGCCTCCAGGCTTGTTCAGAGAAGCCAGCCTTGTGCACAGCCTTCTGCTGAAGAGTCCTCCCCTGGGGTTCTTCAGTTGCTGGGCCTCTCCCTTCAGATGAGACGGCACCGGACCACCCTTGGATCAATAGGCCTCGAAATCCATTTGGGCCTGTACCGGCAATTCCGTTGCCTCAGGCCAGCCAGCCCCCAAAACACGAAATGCATGGTTCCGCACCCCAGGCCAGGAGGGCCATGGGACTGGGTCAGGAGGACCACCAGAACCGAACAGACAGAAAATAATCTCCGAAACCCCAAAGCACGTGATGTCGGTACCTTAAATACCACCTCCCAGAATGCACAGCAGGAGAACACTCCCACTGGGCTGGTTCCCAGAGAACAGTGGCATTCAATACACCCAGCTAAACTGTGTTCTTACTCTTGCCGGCGGTGACAGCAACACCCGCGGTCAAAAAGAACTGCAACCCAGCTGGACTGGTACTGAAACCAGACATTTTGAAAATTAGCCCCAAAACCCAACTGCAGTTTCAGGAAAATTTACTTTGAAAAAAACATAGCGCCTGCTTGTCAGGAGCCAGCGTTGCATATTTCACACAGTATTTGCACAGTGTTATTTCAAACGCAATTTCATGAATTAAAAAAAAACAAAACACAAAAGTTAGCCCAATTTTTTATATAATGTGAAAGATGATATTACACCGAGTTAATAGATACCTAATATGTCAGGCTTTAAAATTGCGTCTGCCAATGGAATGGAAAACTACAGTGCCTAAAATTCTCCATAGGTGATGCTTTAAATGCTTTTACCAGTTTAGAGTTGCACAGGAGGTCTGCTGCTATAATTATTGCTCTCGTTGTGACGTAGGCGACAATACCTTACATGTGTGGTGCGATCACCATTTACATATGTGTGCGGGAGTAACGAATGCGTTCACATTTACGTAAGCACGGTGGGATGGGGCGCCTTAATTATTCTTTTTTTTTTGTTCTTTCTTATTGCACAGAGCTGGTAAGTATAACATGTTTGTTATTTTCCTCAAAAAAATAATATCTATATGTTTTTATATATATATATATATATTAGCAGAAAAATCCTGTTCGAGCTTTATACGTCTCCCAGGCTCCTCTAATACACATTCAGGGATCTCTGATCCATGGATGGTCCATGATCCATGGTCCAGTTGGGATCTTGTTCCTCTAAACCGGAGGAACCTCAGGTCATATTTAAAGCGGAGGTCTACCCTAAAGTGGACCTTCCGCTCATTTGAACCCTCCCCCCCTCCGGTGCCACAATTGGCACCTTTCAGGGGGGAGGGGGGTGCAGGTACCTGTACAGTACAGGTATCTGCACCCACTTCCGGCGTAGATTCTGCAGAAGGTACGCCCCTTTCCGCAGAATCTCCGCCCCTTTCCGAAGGTCCCCCGCTGCCTGCTGGGAAACACACGGATCCCAGAGACAGCGGGGACCATCCTTATTGCGCAGCGTGACTCGTAGGGAACCGGGAAATGAAGCCGAAAGGCTCCACTTCCTGATTCCCATACCCAAGATGGCGGCGGCAGCACCCGAGAGACGATCGAGAGATCGGCTTCGGGTGCCGACATGGCGGGCGCGCTGGGTGGGTAAGTGTCATTATTTTAAAAGTCAGCAGCTGCAGTATTTGTAGCTGCTGGCTTTTAAAAAAAAAAAAACGGCGGACTCCCGGCGGACTCCCGCTTTAAGGGAGCATCCTCTTTGGGTAGTAGGATTGCACCTAGTGTACAGGATCCAAGATGAATAGGTGCTTTTTTCAGAACCTCAAGGGGTATTATAGGTGTAAAAATTGTACTATTACATGTTCCTCTGAAGGGGTGGTCTACCTCATACAGTGCCCTTGTGGCTTACAGTATGTGGGGAGGACCAAAAGGGAGCTTCGGGTACAACTGAACCAACACATCAGCAATATCAGAAGAGGCTTTGATAAGCATTCAGTATCTAGACATTATGATCAGGTGCATAATAGGGATCCCTCCAACACACTATATATGGGTATAGACAAGTATAGGCTCCATTGGAGAGGGGGGTCACTAGTTAGAGAAATCTCAAAGCAAGAAATGGCCTGGATACATAGACTTATAACCTATGTTCCATATGGTCTTAATGTCGATACGGATGTGAACGCTTTCATTAATAACTCATGAGGGCGTTCACGTGCTATATGTTGTATCTGATAGTTTGCTTGTTTAGTGGGCCGGTGAGTGCCTGAGACATGTGGTATTATAAATCTCTGGTTTGCAATGCTTGTAAGACCATATGGTATTATATTAATGTATTATATGGAATGTTTTATATAACTGTTATGTTGATGTGATATACCTGTTACTAGAGCAAGGGTGGTGGTCCGCCTGGCCTTCTCGCTCTGGGTTGTTGGTAATTGAAGGGTGCTGCACAAAGATGTGTGTGGTTGCCTTTCTGATCCCACTGGCTTTGCCGTTCAGTTTGGTTTGGCCTATATTGATAGTTTTTCTTGCAGATATATTTTCATATTTTTATATTAATTTGTTACACAAACCCAGATGGACAGTGTGATTGAGGGGGAGTGGGTGATTGTTACAACTACTGCTAGTGGACGCCTGCATAACCTCTTTCATGTATGTAGGGTATAGGGGAAAATAGTACTTTAGCATGCATTATCGTCAATTGACCACTTGATGGTGCACTTCATATGTTAGAGTTTAGGACCCCCTCAGCACATTATTGCCTTTCCGGTGTTGGTGTCACCGGGCTAATGCATATGATGCAAGATTGGGAGTATCGATTTTGGTAGCTACATATGTGGTATCTGAGGGTGGTGTCCCCTGATGTATATTGTATCCCAATTTTGCCATTGATGTATCAGTGTGGTTTCCAGATGGGGTCCTAAAAAATAATTTTTTTCATGTGCTGTGACAGTATTTGTCCGGATACATGATAGACCCCTATTTGGAAAGTTTAAGGTTCTGTTTTTCTTTTTCTTTTAAATATATGTTTTAAGTTTAGGTTTTTGCTTCTGTTTGTAATATATATATAGCTGATTAGCATTGACAGCGGCTTACCGGCAAGTATTGGTGAGTCTCGCGATCAATACATCGCACTGAGTGGAGGGAGATTTTGTTTACAACCGAGAGCGAGGCATGGTTGGAGCGGAATTGGCCAGCAGCTCAGAGCGAGGCTTGGTCAAGCAGTGACTGTATAAAGGGAGGTGATGTAGCGCACCGCCCGTGCCCCTGGATGACGTAACTCTATTACGAAACGCGTAGGGAGGAGCGACGCATTGACGTCACCTCGTGTTAGTGGTTGGAGGATCCAGGAAGGACGGGTTTGTCCGTGTGTATGCCGGCCGGCACACCGGACTTGAGGCTCTTGTTTTCTTCGCCTATTGTAAGTGTATTTCTGTATTTTTATTGAAATAAACCAAAGGTTTTTACACTATTGGAGCCATTATATCTTTTCTATGACACTTATACATACCCATGAGTCCTGGGTTATGTGAGATAAGCTGAAGAGGTCCGGTCACACAATCTATATGGTGGAGATGGTGGTTTAAGGAGACCAGCAGGATCAGTTTGGGAACTTGGGAAACATTAATTTTACACGTTATCCGTGACTCTCTGCAGTGGGGGGTCACAGACTTCTGGTAAGAAGTAATTCTTCACATATTGGTGGTGGATCGCACATAGTTCACAAGTGGAAGAATCTGCTGTTTTTCGTTTTTCTCTATTGAAAGGACTCTTATTTTTATTTTATTTTGTACAATTTAGTATTTTTATTCTTTACTTATTTGTGTTAATGCACATGGGTGTAAGTTTAATTGTATTTTCACTACCATTGGATTCTATTGTAACGTTTATAATTGTGTTGTTTTTATAGAGTCCATCTAAGTTCGAATTTATTACTATGTACAAGGGATTATCTCAGGTTGATTATTGTGATATTTGTATCACTCTGGCCACTTGTTGTGGCCTTTGTAGCACAGCACATAGGTGATCTTTCACGCTTTTTATATCACTACTGTAGCGCAGCTTATTTATTTTCCTTTATATTTTTTTGTAGTTATGTGGTACAGTTAAGCTGCAGCTTTTAACAGGTCCTCATTAGACCATTCATCACGCATTTGCATATATTTAGTATATTTGCATACCGTAGCTCAGTTTCTTTTTCTATTTTTCCATTTCGTATTTACATTAATTAATTGCTGCTTCGGGATTGGTTAGGTCCAACTATTATGGATATCTTTGAGTTTCGGGTTAAGAGAGTAGTGGACACCACTGGCTTCTTCAGCTCTACCCCTATAGCCCTGGAGTCTGATGTGGGTGGTTTATTCGTTAAGTTGAAGAACCTTACCACACCAGAGGTACACGCTCAATGGGACATTGCATTCCTGGAGACATACATCAAGGAGGCGATGGTCCCTAGGAGCTTGAGGTGGGAGGTCAGCCCCCAAAGGGGAGAACCTGATATGCCCTTCCTAGCCCAAGGAAGAGTGAGAAACTGGCACGTTTGGATGAGGACCTTAAAGCAGTTAAAGAAAAGTTGGCCCCTTTTGTTAGTGGTGAGGAGTATAAGGAGTGCTCAAAAAATCTACAAAAATGTTAGAAAAGGAAAAAGTTCAGAAGCGGGTTGTGTTTTTGCCTGGCAGAGAAAACTCACCTTGGAGAATGAGGGAGAAAATGCGATGGATACATTGCCTCAGGGCACCCTGATGGGTGCTTTTAGCACTAATCCAGCATTGACCCAACTAAGGAGGGACTCCAATCACTCACCAAGGAGGGATACTATGTAAAATAGGCCTAAAACTAAGCCTAAGGCCCCCAACCGGGATTTAGATCAGCAGTATATGACCACTCCATTTAGGGGGCCAAAAAAAGGTCCCAGAAAAGACAATAGGAATTTCTAACAACAGGAGGCCTATGGAAGGCCTTGGGAAAATCAATTGTCAAGGCGGGATTCTTCCGGCTATGCCCAAGGGTATGACCGGGTCAATTCCATCTATTACAACGAGGACAACAGGAATCGTGATTTTGATATCCCGGCTCAGAATAATTTTTTTCCATTGTCTGATTTGGAGGTACCTGGTAGTTACAGGCGAAACACTGGAGAACGCGGTTTTGGTGGCCCTAGGAGAAATCTGGGAACACACTATTATGATGACCATGCCCAGGGATATAATAACCCGAGGTCCACTCAACATCCGGGACATTTGGTGAGTAGGGCAAACCAGAACTGGGATTTTCACAGGGACAACAGAGGTGTAAAAAGGCCTGAGGAACTAAGAGAGGAAGCAGAGGGGGAGGTGAATCCAGTCAGCAAAAAAAGAAAAAGGCCCTAGGGTTGGGCATTTTTAACCTGAGTAAAGAGGAATTGACAGACCCTGAGAAAAGGCTATTGGATAAAGGTTTGAAGTTCGCCCCGCCAAGGAACATGAGCAAATTTCAAACATATATGGACGTACACAAGTACGTCCGTAGATTGAATATTAAGAGATACATGCTTAGTAACCCGAGTAGAGAGAGCAATACAAGAAGGTTGGAGTTTCAGCATTCTAACCTATCTAATGCATCCCTTTTCAATTCGCCAGGGTCCCTATCATCGAATATCAGAGTTTTTAGGGATGTCGTTTTACGTGACCTAGATCTGATGAAAGTGAAAAAGGTTAAGATGCATAGGGATTTGGAAATTGGTCTCAATGCCCTTTGCAATGACAAGTCACTGGTAATCAGACCAGCAGATAAGGGCGGGGGGATTGCGGTTTTAGATCGATGCGATTATTTGAAAGAGATGCAACTATCTCCCTAAACTGCACAAGAATGCTGTTTGCCCCGCGGGACGCCCAATAGTTAGTGGAATAGACTCTGTGATGTCCCGGGTGGACAAATACATTGACCATTACTTGAAACCATTGGTCCAGACGATGCCGTCCTATATTAAGGATACCAAACAAGTTATTAACATATTGTCTGGTATTACTCCCAAGAGGGGTTTGTGGTTAGTGACGGCGGACGTCACTTCATTGTATACTAGTATTCCCCATCATCTGGGCCTGGAAGCTGTTAGACGATATCTAGTGAGAGGATCAGGTCTTGCTTCACTACAAATAGAATTTATTATGGAACTCTTGGAGTACACGGCAGGTCACAACTACTTCTGGTTCGACCATCAATTCTATCGCCAGGGCAGGGGCGTGGCTATGGGGGCCAAATATGCCCCCAGCCTGGCCAACCTGTTCATGGCCAAATGGGAGGAGGATATCATCGATGCCCCTAGGAGGCCGGAAGTGGCCGTGTGGGCACGATATATTGATGACGTCCTCCTCCTGTGGGATGGTAGCGAATAAGAGTTGCATACATTTATGGCAACCCTGAATAAAAACGACAGAGGCATTAAATTGAATTTTGAAGCCAGTCAGGATGAAATCAATTTCCTTGACTTGAACATCAAAGTAGTGAATGGCAACTTTGTCACATCAACGTTTTTTCAGTCAACTGATAGAAACTCATATATATCTCTTTAGATAGTTGTCTAGAGGTTGAGAACTTTGATAACCAGGCAACTCTGCTCTCCAATAGATTTTTGGAGAAGGGTTATGATAGTGAGTTTCTGACTAGAGCGGTTAAACTGGCCCGTGAGAAAAATAGGGCAGCATTGCTGGCAGATAGGAATCACGGCAGGGTGAATACCTAGAATGTTTTGCCATTTATTACTACCTTCTCGGTACAACGCCATAGCATCAAGCACTTAATACAGAAACACTGGCACTTGTTGACCAGTGATCAGGTGCTTGGTGCTATTCTGCCGGAGAGACCTCAGGTCATATTTAAGGGAGCATCCTATTTGGGTAGTAGGATTGCACCTAGTGTACAGGATCCACCAAAGATGAATAGGTGCTTTTTTCAGAACCTCAAGGAGTATTATAGGTGTAAAAATTGTAAAGTTTGCACCTTGAATAGGTGCAAAGATAGTAAAATCTGTAATTTTATGTCCACTAGCACTTCAAGAATCTATGAAGTTGAGCCCTTTATTACATGTCCCTCTGAAGGGGTGGTCTACCTCATACAGTGCCCTTGTGGCTTACAGTATGTGGGGAGGACCAAAATGGCGCTTCGGGTACGACTGAACGAACATATCAGCAATATCAGAAGAGGCTTTGATAAGCATTCAGTATCTAGACATTATGATCAGATGCACAATAGGGATCCCTCCAACACACTATATATGGGTATAGACAAGTATAGGCCCCATTGGAGAGGGGGGGTTACTAGTTAGAGAAATCTCAAAGCAAGAAATGGCCTGGATACATAGACTTAGAACCTATGTTCCCTATGGCCTTAATGTAGATACGGATGTGAACGCTTTCATTAATAACTCATGAGGGCGTTCACATGCTATATGTTGTATCTGATAGTTTGCTTGTTCGGTGGGCAGGTGAGTGCCTGAGACATGTGGTATTATAAATATCTGGTTTGCAATGCTTGTAAGATCATATGGTATTATATTAATGTATTATATGGAATGTTTTATATAACTGTTATGTTGCTGTGATATACCTGTTACTAGAGCAAGGGTGGTGGTCTGCCCGGCGTTCTCGCTCTGGGTTGTTGATGATTGAAGGGTGCTGCACAAAGATGTGTGTGGTTGCCTTTCCGATCCCGCTGGCTTTGCCTTTCAGTTTGGTCTGGCCCTATATTGATCACAGTTTTTCTTGCAGATATATTTTCATATTTTTATATTAATTTGTTACACAAACCCAGATGGACAGTGTGACTGAGGGGGAGCGGGTGATTGTTACAACTACTGCTAGTGGACGCCTGCATAACCTCTTTCATGTATGCAGGGTATAGGAGAAATTAGTACTTTAGCATGCATTATCGTCAATTGACCACTTGATGGTGCACTTCATATGTTAGAGTTTAGGGCCCCCTCAGCACATTATTGCCTTTCCGGTGTTGGTGTCACCGGGCTAGTGCATATGATGCAAGATTGGGAGTATTGATTTTGGTAGCTAGGTGGCTACACTAAAGGTTCATGTCTGGGTTATTGTGTGATTTGAGCCATATGGGTTTGCATTGACCATGAGGCCGGGGATGTAATATGCTTTGGGGTCCTTGATGAGTGTAGTTCCATGTTACATTTTTCTTCCTTTTCAGTTATATAATTTTTTAAATACCAAATATAGGTGGGTACATAGCCTGCAGGCCATATCTTCCACGCTTTTTTAAAGACAGTCTTGTGTTTTGTACCCCTCTTCACTGATGGCTTGTACTTGTATGTATTTAGATTTTTTACTTTTAATACATTTTTTTACCGGATTAATCTGCTCTATGAGGAGGCCTTTTGTTTCCCTTTTTTATTTTTCCCATACACCAACTTGAGTGTGAATATATGTAACTTCTTTGGAGTTCAAGTCGGTGGTATCCCATATTGGACACTGTGATTGTGGAGAATACGGAGGATTGCTCGGTGTAGCTGATGTCTACATCACCCCCACGGGAGGATTGATTGCTGCTAGTTGCAACTTGATGCCTGAACGACTCACCACTAAGGTGTGTGGGTCCACTTCGGGTAAGAGTACCCATTATCTTCCTTTTATACAATCTGTGTATTTTGGTACTTTTATGAAGAAACTCTAAGGGGTGTCGACTCGGTGGTGTCTGCATCGTTCCAACATTTTAGGCACTGGATGTCCGGTATTGCTACTATTTCTGGCTACTCGCCACTGACAAGTGAACATCCATTGTTAAAGGGACAATTGTTTCTTTATATGGTCTAGGTCTGGTTTCAGGGAATAGATACCATTTATTCATCCATTTTAGTATTTTCTTGATTCACATGTTATGTTCTACATGGACTCTTAGGCCGCGTACACACGGGCGGATTGTCTGCCCAACTAAGTTCGTCAGACAATCCGACAGACAGTCCGTTCAACTTTTGAATGAACGGACTTGACCACACACGATGAACAGACAGTCCGCTGAAAGCTTGCGCGATGACGTGTACAGCACGTACGACGGGACTAGAAAAACGACGTCCAATACACTGCAATGCAACCTTCGGCCGTGTAAATCCTTTCTGAGCATGCGCCATACTTAGTCCGTCCAACTTGCCTACACACGAGCGGACTGTCCGCTGAAACCAAGTTTGGACGGACAAAACCAAGTTTGGACGGACAAAATTACGGAAATTCCGAAAGACAGAGTCCGTCAGACTGTCCGCTGAAAAAGTCCGCGGACTAAGTTGGGCAGACAATCCGCCCGTGTGTACGCGGCCTTACACTTATTTATTTATATGAAGTGTGTTTTTATTTTCATTATATTTGGCTTAGTTTACGCTACGCCACTGATTTCTAATTTTCACTTTATTACTCTATTCACTGTGGGGTGATTTTTTATTTTAAGCGCTGCATTTTTTGTTCACTATATAATTCTTTTAATAAAACTTTTTATATATTTTGTATATTTTCACCCAGTTAGTGGATGTAAAGATAACTATTGGGTGTATATGTAATTGCACCATGGGAGATCCTCTATGTTAATATGCCTTGTAGGTTGCATATTTAATGTAGTTTGTGTGCTTTTAATTTTATTCATTCTATTGTTTATACCTTATATACGGCTCGATGAGGGTACATATGTGGCATCTGAGGGTGGTGTCCCCTGATCTATATTGTATCCCAATTTTGCCATTGATGTATCAGTGTGGTTTCCACTTGGGGTCCTAAAAAATCATTTTTTTCATGTGCTGTGACCAGTGGCGGCTGGTGAAGTTTTTGGATGGGGGGGGCGCCAGACCCCGCCCATCATGACCCCGCCCATCATTTTGGCCCCTCCCACTTCTCATAAAACACGCCCCTTATGTAATCTGAAAAAAAATTTGGCGTGGGTTCCCCTCTCCGAGGGCATACCAGGCCCTTAGGTCTGGTATGGATTCCAAGGGTAACCCCCTACGCCGAAAAAACGGCGTGGGGGTCCCCCCAGATCCACACCAGACCCTTATCCGAGCACGCTACCCGGCCAGCCAGGAAAGGGGGTGGGGACGAGCCCCCCCCCCCCCTCCTGAGCCGTACCAGGTCGCGTGCCCTCAACATGGGGGGGTGCCTTGGGGAGGGGGGCGTGCGGCCCCCCCACCCCAAAGCACCTTGTCCCCATGTTGATGAGGACAAGGGCCTCTTCCCGACAACCCTGGCCGTTGGTTGTCGGGGTCTGTGGGCGGGGGGCTTATCGGAATCCGGGAGCCCCCTTTAATAAGGGGGCCCCGGATACCGTCCCCCCACCCTATGTGAATGAGTATGGGGTACAATGTACCCCTACCCATTCACCTGTGAAAAAAAAGTACAAAAAAAACACAACACAGGGTTAAAATATTTTATTGCACAGCTCCGGGGGTCTTCCGTCTTCGGGGGTCTTCTCGCCGGACTCCTCCGCTATCTTCTTGTAGCTCTTTTGCTAGCGGAGGAGCCCGGCTTTCTTCCTCGCCGCCGGCCTCTTCTCCTGACTTCGGGGGTCTTGTCCCCCTCTTCGGTTCTTCTGCCGGGCCACCGCGCCTTCTTATAGCTCTTTTACAGGCGGTGGCCCGGTCTTCTGTCGCCGCCGCCGCCCGTTCTTCTTCTTCTTCTTCTTCTCCTTCTTCTCCAGGAGATGTTGCCTCGACGATCTCCCTGGCCGGAATGCCAGGGACGCGCTGCGCTGCCACTTATATAGGGACAATGGGGCGGTGTCACATGGGTTGATGTCACATGGGTTGGTCACATGGGTTGATCAACCCATGTGGCGCATGTGGCGCTTCTCATAGTGCACTGTGACCGGCGCCACAGTACACTATGTCAAATTGTTAAATGACATTTTTTTTTTTTAAATGTCTTAAAGGGCCCGTTTTTTTATTTTTTTTTAACTTTTTTATTTTTTTTTACACCTAGGGAGAGGGGGGGCGGCGCCCAGGCGCCCCCTATGGGCGGGCCGTCACTGGCTGTGACAGTATTTGTCCAGATACATGATAGACCCCTATTTGGAAAGTTTAAGGATCTGTTTTTCTTTTTCTTTTAAATATATGTTTTAAGAATAGGTTTTTGCTTCTGTTTCTAATATATACAGCCGATTAGCATTGACAGCGGCTTACCGGCAAGTATCGGTGAGTCTCGCGATCAATACATCGCGCTGGGTGGAGGGAGATTTTCTTTACAACTGAGAGCGAGGCATGGTTGGAGAGGAATTGGCCAGCAGCTCAGAGCGAGGCTTGGTCAGGCAGCGACCGTATAAAGGGAGGTGACATAGCGTGCCGTCCGTGCCCCTGGACGACGTAACTCTATTATGAAACGCGTAGGGAGGAGTGACGCGTTGACGTCACCTTGTGTTAGTGGTTGGAGGATCCAGGAAGGACGGGTTTGTCTGTGTGTGTGTCGGTCGGTGCACCGGACTTGAGGCTCTTGTTTTCTTCACCTATTGTAAGTGTATTTCTGTATTTTTATTGAAATAAACCAAAGGTTTTTACACTATTGGAGCCATTATATCTTTTCTATGACACTTATACATACCCATGAGTCCTGGGTTATGTGGGATAAGCTGAAGAGGTCCGGTCACACAATCTATATGGTGGAGATGGTGGTTTAAGGAGACCAGCAGGATCGGTTTTAGAACTTGGGAAACACATTCATTTTACACGTTATCTGTGATCCTCTGTAGTGGGGGGTCACAGATTTCTGGTAAGAAGTAATTCTTCACATATTGGTGGTGGATCGCACATAGTTCACAAGTGGAAGAATCTGCTGTTTTTTCGTTTTTCTCTATTGAAAGGACTCTTATTTTTATTTTATTTTGTACAATTTTGTATTTTTATTCTTTACTTATTTGTGTTAATGCACATGGGTGTAAGTTTAATTGTATTTTCACTACCATTGGATTATATTGTAACATTTATAATTGTGTTGTTTTTATAGAGTCCATCTAAGTTTGAATTTATTACTATGTACAAGGGATTATCTCAGGTTGATTATTGTGATATTTGTATCACTTGTTGTGGCCTTTGTGGCACAGCACATAGGTGATCTTTCACGCTTTTTAATATCACTACTGTAGTGCAGCTTATTTATTTTCCTCTAAACCATGGCCAATTTAAACTCACCTGAGACAGACAGCCAGTGCTCTTGGCCTGGGAACATCAGTCTAGGACAGTGATGCCGAACCTTGGCACTCCAGATGTTTTGGAACTACATTTCCCATGATGCTCATGCACTCTGCAGTGTAGCCGAGCATCATGGGAAATGTAGTTTTTTTATATATTCTTTATTTTTATTTTTCAAAGACAGAATTTTTCAAAAGTTATTCACACGTTATTTTACAGATCTTGAGGGTGGAGTCGTATTACCTATTACAAAGCTACCGACTCCTTAGCCCTCTCTTCTTACAAAATACATTTAAAAGAATACATCTCCTCCCTCCCTCCCCCCTCACGGGCAAAAAAAAAAAAAAAAAAGTCGGACGGGGTTGTGCCCCCCATTCTCCGCCCGTGTCCTTCGTTCTCCTCCTCTACTCCCCACTCCTATTTACTCAGACAAGACAGGTCCCACTCTCTATAAATGTCAGCCATTGTTGCCATTTCCCTTGGATTGCACTCTCTGGCTCCAGGGTTTTATTGATCGAATCTTCAATCAGTCTACTCTGCTCCACCCTTTTCACCCACTCTAAGATTGTCGGCCCCTGGGGGTCTCCCCAATGAATTGGGATTACGGCCTTGGCTGCATTCAAGAGGTAGGGGATAAGAGTAGCTTTATACTGTCTTACTCCCATGTCTGTGTCGTGGAACAGGCAAGACCATGGGCATTTCCTGATCCTCATTCCAGTTATCAGGTAGATATTTTCAATTATCTTATCCCAAAAGGGTCTTATTTTTGGGCAATCCCACCAAATGTGTTTAAACGTGCCTTGTTCATTACATTCCCTCCAACACATCAAGTCCTCTCCTTTTCTTAATTTCTGCATTCTTATGGGAGTCATATACCACCTCGCTATTAACTTATATGCCATTTCATATGTTCGTGAGTCTTTCGCTAGTGTGTATGTCATTTTTAATATTTTATTCCTTTGTTCGTCATTTCTCAGAGTCCCCAGTTCCCTTTCCCATTTCCCTAAATATATGGGTAATTCCCCTTCTCCCTCACCTCTTAATACTTTGTATACTTTGGATATCCTTTTCACTGTACTTTGTGGGTCCTTAAATAATTTTTCTAGTGGCCTTAAATCATTCATTCCTCGTAGGGGTTGTGGGAGCCCCTGTGTGAAATGTGCTAGTTGATTGTATCTCCATTTATCTAAGGGTCTATTTCCCCATTGTTGAGTAATTTCCCTATATGTTAAAATCCTGTCTCCTATCATCACCTCACCCAGTGTTACTTCTACTTTCTGTGCCCATCTGCTATAAAACATTCGCTCTTCCATTCCTGCTATAAAATATTTTGTGTCTAGTAGTGACATTAAGGGGGAGTTACATGTCCAGTTGTGTGACTTATTTATTTTGTCCCATGTTCTCAGTGTGTGCCTTGTGATCGTGCTAGCGCCTATTCCTAAGTTCCTTACTTGGGATGGTATCCAAATCATTTTTGTTAAGTCTGTCCCGCTTAAACTTATTTCCAACTCTGCCCAGTTCTTCCCCTCTGAGTTATGTATCCAATCTGCTATCCTGGATAATATTATGGCTTCGTAGTATTTTTTAAAATCTGGTAGCCCCACTCCTCCCTTTTCCTTCTCCTTTACTAGGACCTTGTGAGCAATGCGAGGTTTTTTGGGATACCATATAAATGCAAGAACAAGAGATTTTAATTTTCTAAAAAAACTACTCGGGAGGGCGATGGGGAGCATTTGGAATGTATATAGTACCGTTGGCAGTATAAACATTTTTATTACGTTCACTCTGCCTATCCACGATATTCTTTTATGTTTCATATTTTCCATTTGGGATTTAATTTTATTAAGCAAGGGTATATAATTTGTTTCATACAATTTCGTTTTTTTTGCCGTCAATTTAATCCCTAGGTAGCTCAGTTCCCCTCCACTCCATTTAAAGGGTAGGCTTGCGGTTAGGTCTTTCTGAATTTCTTTGGATACATTCAAATTTAATATTTCTGATTTAGATAGGTTGATTTTAAAATTTGATATTCGACCATATTGTTCTAATTCCTTCACTATCATTGGTATTGATACTCTGGGGTGCGTCACATACAAGAGCAGGTCGTCCGCAAATGCAGACACCTTATACTCCTTCCCTCTTACTGCTATTCCTCGTATGTCCTGATTGTCCCGAATTGCTGCCAATAATGGCTCCAGGGCAATCACAAAAAGAATCGGGGAAAGAGGGCATCCCTGTCTCGTCCCGTTGAATAATTCAAAGGGGCGAGACAGGGAGCCATTCACCCTAATCCTAGCTGTCGGTTTTTTATACAATGCTTTTACCCTCTGCATCATTTTCTCGCCCAGCCCCAGATGTTCCAGGGTCTCATTGATGAACTCCCAATCTGCTCTGTCAAATGCCTTCTCGGCATCCACCGACAAGAGCAGAGTGGGAGTCTCTCTTCTAATTACTTCCTGTATCAGCATTACTGACTTTAAAGCATTATCCCTTCCCTCTCGTCCCCTGACAAAACCCACTTGGTCGGTATGGATCCACTTGGGGAGGAGAGATTTAAATCGTTCTGCCAAAATTTTCGCATATAGCTTTACGTCTACATTCAGTAATGAGATCGGCCTATAGCTTTCCATTGCTGCTGGATCCTTTCCTTCTTTTAAAATCAATGAGATGTGGGCAAGCAGGGCCTCTTCACGGAAGGCCCCCCCATCCCCCACCTCATTATAATAGTCGCAAAGCTTGGGTGCTAGGAAATTTTTAAATTTTTTGTAGTACACGATGGAATAGCCATCTGGTCCGGGACTTCCCCCCATAGCTGTTTCCTTAATTGCCCTTTCCACTTCCATTACTGAGATAGGGTTCTCTAGTTCCTGCAGATCTTCACTTGACACTTTTAAGCTTTTAAACTTCTCTAGGTAATCCCTGGTTATTTCTTTCCTTTTCTCCTTCCCCTCTCCTCTCCTTCCTATGTTATATAATGCACTATAATATGCCTGGAAGTTCTCTGCAATATCCGATGTTGCGAATTTCATCTCCCCCTCCCTATCTCTGATCCTCGATATATAAGTCCTGTTCTTCTGTTCCTTTACTCTTCTGGATAGCCACTTACTTGATTTGTTACCCCACAAGTGTCTCTCCCTATTTATTCTATGGAAAGCTGTCCTCCTCTCTTGTTCTAGATATTCTTCTAGTTCTCTTTTTTTTTTTTGTAGTTCCTGTGATTCCTGGAGCCCTCTGGGTCTAGAAGTTTGTTCTAACTCCTCAATCTCCTTATATAACTGTCTCTTCGCCTTCTCCCTGTCTTTCTTTTTCCCTGCGCCAATTCCAATCAAGGTCCCCCTGATAACCGCCTTATGGGTCTCCCAAATAGTAGCCTTCGAGCACTCTCCTGTGTCATTCGTCGTATAGAAATCACTTAATTCCTGCAGGACTTTTACACTTACATCTTGTTCAAGGATGAGTGAATCATTTAATTTCCACGCGCTTCCTGTCCCCATCTGACCCTGTATATCTAGTTGGACACTTACAGGGGCATGATCTGACAGAGTAATTGGCTTAATTTCTGCTTTTTTTAAAAAGGCTACCAGTTGTTGTCCTACAAAAATATAATCTAATCTTGTAAAAGTTTTGTGTACGGAGGAGAAGTGGGTATAGTCCCGCTCTTTCTGGTGGGTAATCCTCCACCCATCGTGTAGCTGAGCGTTGTTAAGTGCTTTATTTATTTTCCTATACTGATGCTCTGATCTCCATGAGCCCCCCCCTGAGGAGTCCAGCTTAGGATCCAGGCACCAGTTTAAGTCACCCGCCAAGATTACCATTCCTATTCTGAAATCTTCTAATTTGCTTAATACTCTCAACAGAAATTTCTCTTGATTGCTGTTTGGTGCATACACGTTAACGATCGTACATTTCATATTTCCCAACTTGCCCTTTAAGAATAGGTATCTCCCCTCTGGGTCGGTCAGTCGGTCTTCAATCTCAAATCTTACTGATTTTTCAAACCCAATCGCTACTCCTCTGGAGTGTGCTGATGTGGAATCTCCATAGAACCACAATGGAAATTGATGAGATGATAAACTTATCCCGGAGCTACTAGTAATATAGGTTTCTTGGAGGCATATAACTTTTCCCCCCATAAATTGTAGTTCTTTATTGATTTTATACCTTTTTTCACTTGTATTTAATCCCCTTACATTATATGTTATTACGTTAATAAGAACCATTGGTATCTACTATTTTATTACTTCACACCCACCGACCCAGAGTGGGTCCACCCCTTCCAGCGGACCAGGAGGACACGAAGGACAGGTAAAAAAAAAAAAAAAAAAAAAAAAAAGGAAAAAACAAAACCCCACATCCCCCCCTTCCACTACTCCCCACCCCGCACCCCCTTCCCCCCTCCCTCCCTCCCCCCAACTCTGCCACTGCAGGCGTTGGTGGGGGGTCTCTCCCCCCCAATAGATGTACATGAACCTGGCTCTGTCTCTCTGACAGTGTCTATACTTCATGTTTCTTTGGGGGTTCATACCTGGTAGTACCTACCCAATGACGACGATTCCCTCCCCTCCGCCTCCTCCCCTCCCTTCCCCCTGGATCCCTCGAGCCCTCAACTTTGCTGTCTCCTGTATCTGTTATCTTCCTCTCCGTCGTTCCTCCCTTTAGCGCTCCTTCTCTGCCATCTTAGCTTTCTTTGGGGGGAGTGCGTATCTATCTCCTCCTGCCAACCAGGTAGCGGGGGGGGAGTAATCTCTAGGTTCTCACAAAACCTTTTTAGGTCCTCCGGGAAGCGAAGTACCGCCAGGCGGCCGTCTCTTCGCCCCCGCAGGCACGCTGGGAAACCCCACTGATAAGAGATGCCCGCAGCGGTCATAACTTCTGTTAGGGGTTTTAGGAGTCTTCTTCTCCTCAATGTCTCTGGAGCTAAGTCTGAAAATACTCGCAGTTCTGTACCCTCAAAGGGGATCCCTGAAACTGCCCTCAATTTCTCCATTATTTGCCCCTTCTCCTCTACATAGTGGAACCTCACAATCACATCTCGTGTTACTTCCCTGCTTACTCCTCCCCGATCTGCTATCCTGTGAACCCTATCTAGTTTTATGTTCTCAGTTGGGTCTCTTTGTAATAATGGGTTGAAAACCTGCTGCACTATTTTGCTCAGCTCTGCGGCGCCATATTTTTCAGGGATACCTTTAATGCGTACATTCTTCCTCCTGCTCCTGTTCTCCTGGTCTTCTAGTTTGTAAAGGAGGGACCTATTTGTTCTCCGTAAGATCTGTACCTGTTCTGCTATCTCCTCTATTCTCAACTCCTGGTTGTCCATTCTCTCTTCGACCTCCTCTACCCTCTCCAAAACTCTACCTATATCTGTCCGTACTCCCGCTATTTCTGTCTTTAAAGCCATCTCCATTTTTGCAAACATTTCTCCCAGCATCTCTTTTATTGGGGCGGGATCCACTTGGGGATTGGGTCGCGGGGTCTCTTCCTCAGTGATAGGTTCTCCCATTGCTCTCTCCCCCTCTTTCTCCCCTTGGCCTCTGTGGGAGCTTTGGGTTATAGTGCTTGTAATACTTGGGCTTGTTTCTTTCCTCCCCCCACTTCTACCCCCGTCTGCTTTTGCACCTTTACCTTCTTCTCCTAGCTTCTGTCTACTCGGCCCTGACCTCCTTCCTCCTCCCTGTTTTGGGCTTTCCTGCCCCTCCTCCAATATGCTGGTGTTCGCATTATTACATGCCATATATCTCTGTATCCCACCGGGACTGGCTATCGGGGGGGCACTTTTACCTGATTTTGTCTTCCCCCTCATTTTCCCCCCTCCTTTGCTTACACACAAATATACAGAAGTATCGTTGTGCACCTGTAATAAACACACGAGAAAAATACAGAAATATATATATGATGTTCTTCCCCGTCAACCTATGTGGACTGACGGAGTTGTCCCTTGGGGGAATCTTCGGATGCACCCTAAAGAGGCTTGATACCTTCTTACTCTTCTGAGGCAATAAGTTGGAGAAGGGTGCGCACAACAAAACAAGGAGAGAAGGAAAAGAGAATGAAAAATAAAAATCAGGGAGGTGCAGTTATCCCCGTCTGAACTCAGTCATACACTTGGGAAGTGTCACGTTGATCAACCCACTACTAGGGGAGGTAAGATCCTTACTGTCCTTTCAAGTGGATCCTTCAGCCCAAAAAGTGGCCCTTATTTAGTGTCAACCTGTGCTCTCCTTACTTACATCAGATAAACCACAATGTCTGAACAAACCTTCCGTGTACCCACTAGGGGTGTACAGGAATAGTAAGAAAACTTTCCTTCCAGACACTCGGGCTAGGATGGTGCATTTATCTCTGGAGGAGGTCGAATGGCATAGGTGGATAGCCTATTTCCAGGTGGGTCGAATCTTGGGAGGCCAATATACAGGATGGTCTCGGCTGATGTCTTGCTACCGCCTGAAAGGGGTTTCAGAACCTACTCGCTCTTCTGAGGCAGGGACTTGGAGAGACAGACTCGAAAGGAGGTAGGGGGACCCGCGTATCTCAGATCGAGCTTTTCCCCACTCTGAAGAAGGGGCCCTCTGGTCACCGACGGCTAGCCCAGATACCGGCACCCGAACTCCACTCTACCACAGTTCACAAGAAGTCCCCTCTACTCCAATGTAGCTTTTTCCCAACATTCAGGTAGGGGGAGTACCTTCCTTCTGGGGGGGGGGGTCTGGTCTGGTCAGGGGATCGTATGTAGACCTTCTATGAATGTTCACCCTCCATCATCCACCCGTATATTTCCAGGACGGTCTATAGAGTTACAGAGTTAATCGCAATGCTTATTTTACTTGCTTCGTGGCTGAAATACCTTTTGCACCTTACCATCTAAAGGGCTATAGTAATTTGGGTCTCAATAGATTGGGGGATGCAAGAACCCTTTTCCCCTCTTAATGTACAGACATGTGAATCCAGGTCAGCCAATTTACATCTTATCACTTCAGATCGTCTGCAAACATTTCTGTAACAGTCCTTTCTCAGTAGGATCCTTATGCAGCAATATATGGCAGTTTACTCACTTGGTATCAGGATCCGTCCCCCTACCCCGTCCGGTACCTTTACGCTCAGGGTCCGTCCCGTGTTGCTCCCGGTTGCTGGGTCCTTTGCTGACACTCTGCCTGTTGATGTTACCCGTTTAGGGTCCGACCAGCTGAACCCCGGGTCGTCTGCTGAGCTATCAGGCTGTTTCTCCCCTTTGCTCTGGTCCGGCGGAGCTTCGGATTGCCATGTCTCGTCTCTCTCTATAGCGTCTAACGTGTGCCGTGCAGCTTGCGGGTCTTCCTCGTGTCCAAGCCTCGATCTCAGACCCGTCGTCGGCGCTCCACTCTTACGCCGGCGTCTGTCATAGGCTGCGTCTTCCCGCAGGGATCCAGCGGGTCAATCGTTCGGAGGGAGGAGGCGGATGCGGAGGTCGTCCTCACCGCGCGCCTACGTCATGGTACTCCACCCCCGTCCGGCGGCCATGGGAAATGTAGTTACAAATCACCTGGGGTGCCAAGGTTCGCCATCACTGGTCTAGGAGAGCAAAAGGTCGGCAAAAGCTTTTAAGCTGTAGGCTTGCTTGGCCTGGTAGTTTGGACCTGTAAATATTGTATAGTTAGTGCCCATACACGGCTAGGTTCTTGTTTAGCTATTTGTGTTTCTATTTGTTTTTCTGGAACCCTGTACAGCATCTGTACGTAGACTTGTATATATCACAAATAAACAGTGTACTGTTTGTCACTACCTCACTGGATTTGGTATCTGTGCCTGAAAGACTGCTCATGCCAGGGAGCTTTGTACCTGCTACCTGTCTCCCAGGTTGCATATGGTGGAGAAGTATTAAAATTACTGCTTAAAGGGCCGGCCATTACCTAAAGTGACTAAACATGGAGGAAATCCTCAAACAAATAGTGTTATCCAATGCTGCACAACAGCAAACTAAGGCTATTATACAGGAGCAATCTCAAAGGCCGTTTGAACAGCTAGCCACTGAGGGAAAACCCAGACTAAGGTTGTGGAGATGCTAGCACAGTGGTCACCTTCTAAATTAATGATAATGATAATAATAATAATTAATGATCTTAGAGATAAGCCCTCACTCATCCATGTGGGTCGATTTCTTTCCAAGATGACTACAGATGATGATCCAGAGGCCTTTCTGCTAACGCTTAAAAGCACCGCTTAGGCCGCGTACACACGCGGGGACTGTTTGCTCAACTTTGTCCGTCAAACAGTTTCAGCGAACAGTCCGCTCAAAATTAGCATGGACGGACTTGCCCACACACGACGAACGAACAGTTTGCTGAAACCGTGCGCGATGACGTGAACGGCACGTACGACGGGACGGAAAATACGACGTCCTATACACTGCATTACAACTTTCGGCGTGTAAATCCTTTCTGAACATGCGCGGAACTTAGTTTGACGAACAAGCCTACACACGAGGGGACTGTTCGCTGAAACCAAGTTTCAGCGGACAGTTTTTCGGAATTTCCGAAAAACTTTGTTCAGCAGACTGTTCGCTGAAACTGTCCGCTGAAAGCCCACACACGGGCGGACTGTATGATCTGGAGTCGGCAGAAGCAGGAGTCTATGAAAAGGTCAAGCAGGAAATCTTGGCGCGACTTGGTTTCACCTTGGCAGTTCGAGCACAGCAGGTTCACAGCTGGTACTTCCAAGATAAGAGGCCCCCAAGATCGCAGATGTTTGACCTAATCCACCTGGTGCAGAAATGGCTACAGCCAGAGTCCCTGTCTGGGCCACAAATAGTGGAGCATGTGGTCATGGACCAGATCCTGAGGTCACTACCAGTTCCCCTGAAGAAGTGGTTGAGTCGAGGAGTCGCCAAGTCGGAAAACAACCTGGTGGAGCTCGTGGAGAGATACTTTGCTGCAGAGAGCCTGGTCACCACCCTTACAGCCGCAAGGACTTTCCACCCAAAGCCACAGTCTCCCCAGGCAACCGGTAAAGCTGTTCCAGGGGAAGTGGATGGTAAGCATGGCAAGGAGATAGGGGGGAGGATTTTGGTGCCAGGACTGAAGTTTGGAAAACCAAAACTGGGGCAACATCAGGTGTTTCCGTTGCCACGAATTGGGACATGTGGCAGCAAACTGTCCATTGACAGATGAATCCATGCAGTGTGATTTATCAGATTAGTATTGGAGCTGGGAGATTCTAATAAATGCACCACCTCCTTTATATATGACAAAACAATGTATACCCAGAGAGCAAAGGATTGGAGTTTTAAGGTGCAGAAAAAAAAATGAAAATCAAATTTACAAAAAACATATAGAAATTTTATTACATAGATAATATAAAACAATTTGTAAAATTTGGACCATATCAACCCAATAGTCAAGGTACAAAAGCGTGATTATTAGCAAAAAAAAATAAAAAATTACATAATAGACATTTAGCATATTTAACCACTTCAGCCCCGGAAGAATTTATCCCCTTCCTGACCAGAGCACTTTTTGCGATTCGGCACTGCGTCACTTTAACTGACAATTGCGTGGTCGCGCGACGTGGCTCCCAAACAAAATTGACGTCCTTTTTTCCCCACAAATAGAGCTTTCTTTTGGTGGTATTTGATCACCTCTGCGGTTTTATTTTTTTGCACTATAAACAAAAAAAATTGCGACAATTTTGAAAAAAAAACACATTATTTTTTTACTTTTTGCTATAATAAATACCCCCAAAAAATACCGTATTTATCACGTATAACACGCACCCCAAGTTTAGGAGGGAATTTTAAGGAAAAAAACTTTTTAAGGAAAAAAACAAATGTCCATCAATGCAGCCTTGTCCAGTGTCATTTGTAGCCTTGTCCAGTGCCATTGCAGCTTTGTTAGTGTCATTGCAGCCTTGTCCAGTGACATTGATGCCTTGTCAGTGTCACTTCATGTTTTAAATATGGCGCTACCGAGATACACAGAGCCGGTCCTGTGTATCTCGGCTCCTCTTGCAGTCCTGCCCAGTCCTGCCCTATGATGGACATAACACAGCTCCAATGGTGGCACTTTGCATGGCTGTGAGCGGAGCCGAGAGTAGCCAAGCGCCACTGATATACACATAGCCAAATGTGCTAGGCTTTGGCTCCTCTTGGCTCTGCTCACAGTCATGCCCAGTCCCTGTGTTATGTCCAAACCCCGGGGCAGGACTGGGCGTGACTGTGAGTGGAGCCGAGCCTAGCCGAGTACACTCAGTTATGTGTTTATATTGGCGGCGCTCACTCCTCCACTCAAAATCAGCGCGGCATCGGCAGGGATCAGCGTATAACACGCACCCACGATTTTCCCCTGATTTTAAGGGGAAAAAAGGTGTGTTATACGCTGATAAATATAAAAAAATAGTTTTTTTTTCCCTCAGTTTAGGTGATAAACTCACAATAAGCGTTTATTGATTGGTTTGCGCTATAGTTATAGCATCTGCAAAATAGGGGATAGTTTTATGGCATTTTGATTGATCATTTTTTTTTACTAGTAATGGTGCCGATCAGCTTTTTTTATTTAATTTTTTTATTGTGACTGTGACATTATGGCGGGCACATCGGACAATTTTGACACATTTTTGGGACCATTGACATTAATACAGTGATCAATGCTAAAAAATTGCATTGATTACTGTAAAAATATCACCGGCAGTGAAGGGGTTAACCACTAGGTGGCTCTGTAGGGGTTACGTGTGTCCTAGGGAGGGATTCTAACTGTGGGGGTGTGTGACATGTCACTGATCACCGCTCCCGAGTACAGGGAGTGCTGATCAGGGACAGTGTCATAAGGCAGAATGGGGAGATGCTTGTTTACATTAGCATCTCCCCGTTCTTCCTCACCGTGAGATGATCGTGGGTATCCCTGGAGCTTTCCAGGGCGTGCACACCTGCAAGCCGCCTCTTAAAGGGCAATGTACAGGTACAATAATCTGCCTTTATGTGCTCTTCTTCCACAGTATATCTGTGTGAGGCGGCCGGGAAGCGGTTAAGTATTGCTTTAGAGCAGGGATATGCAATTAGCGGACCTCCAGCTGTTGCAAAACTACAAATCCCATCATGCCTCTGCCTCTGGGAGTCATGCTTGTGGCTGTCAGAGTCTTGCTATGCCTCATGGAACTTGTAGTTCTGCAACAGCTGGAGGTCCACTAATTGCATATTCCTGCTTTAGAGTATTGAGCGCTGCTTCACTATATCTTATATACATTCATTGGTGCTGGCAACACAATAGAAGTTCAGCAGCTGTATACAATTTTGCATTAAGCATTTTATTACTTTAATCGTTTGCACTTCTAGTAGCTCATTAGTATTTCACATATACAGTATTATTTTGGCCTCTGAAGAGACCTTCACATTTCTGAACTTCCAGTTCCTGATATGAGAGTTTGCAGTCTTTAAAATTGTGCATGAGACTTGTCAAGTCATCTGGAATGTGTTAAGCTTTGAGATGAAACCTACCATCTTAGAACATGTAAATAGAAATCTGCCAAGATTTTCTGCAAAACTGCCATTTCCTTAATTGTGTTAGTGTTCTGGATTGCAAACATATACATATCCAGACGCCCGCCAAAAAGCAAATAAAAAATTATCCATAATACTTTGACAGTTGCAGATAACAACTGGCAGGCAGCCAGTGAGCAGTATGTAGTGGCAACACAGTGAGCAGTATGTAGTGGCAACACAGTGAGCAGTATGTATGGTTAGGGCGGTCGGTGAGTTATATGTAGTGGTAGGATGGTCAATGAGAAGTATGTAGTGGTAGGGCAGTATCTAGTTGTAGGACAGTCAGTTAGAAGTATGTATTTGCAGAGTAGTGAGCAGTATGTAGTTGTGGGGCAGTCAGTTAGCAGTATGTAGTTGCAGAGCAGTGAGCAGTATGTAGTTGAATGGCAGTCAGTTAGCAAAATGTAGTGAGCAGTATGTAGTCGTGGGGCAGTCAGTTAGATGTATGTAGTTGTAGGGCAGTCAATGAACAGTGTGTAGTGGTAAGGCAGTCAGTTAGCATTAAGTAGTTGCAGAGCAGTGAGCACTATGTAGTTGCAGAGCAGTGATCAGTATGTAGTTGAAGGGCGGTCAGTTAGCAGTATGTAGTTGAAGGGCAGTCAGTTAGCAGTATGTAGTTGCAGAGCAGTGAGCAGTATGTAGTTGAAGGGCAGTCAGCAAGCAGTATGTAGTTGAAGAGCAGTGAGCAGTATGTAGTTGCAGAGCAGTGAGCGGTATGTAGTTGCAGAGCAGTATGTAGTTGAAGGGCAGTCAGTTAGCAGTATGTAGTTGCAGAGCAGTGAGCAGTATGTAGTTGTAGAGCAGTGAACAGTATGTAGTTGAAGGGCAATCAGTAAGCAGTATGTAGTTGCAGAGCAGTGAGCAGTATGTGGTTGTAGAGCAGTATGTAGTTGAAGGGCAGTCAGTAAGCAGTATGTAGTTGAAGGACAGTCATTAAGCAGTATGTAGTTGCAGAGCAGTGAGCAGTATGTAGTGGAAGGGCAGTCAGTAAGCAGTATGTAGTTGAAGGGCAATCAGTAAGCAGTATGTAGTTGCAGAGCAGTGAGCAGTATGTGGTTGTAGAGCAGTATGTAGTTGAAGGGCAGTCAATAAGCAGTATGTAGTTGAAGGACAGTCATTAAGCAGTATGTAGTTGCAGAGCAGTGAGCAGTATGTAGTGGAAGGGCAGTCGGTAAGCAGTATGTAGTTGAAGGGCAGTCAGTTAGCGATATATAGTTGCAGAGTAGTGAGCAGTATGTAGTGGAAGGGCAGTCAGTTAGCAGTATGTAGTTGTAGAGTAGTGAGCAGTATGTAGTGGAAGGGCAGTCAGTAAGCAGTATGTAGCTGAAGGGCAGTCAGTTAGCGGTATGTAGTTGCAGAGTAGTGAGCAGTATGTAGTGGAAGGGCAGTCAGTGAGCAGCATGGCAGGGTGGTCATTGAGCAGTATATAGTGGTAGGATGGTAAATTTTGTTTACTCAGCTGTGTGTATGGACCCATTGATTCCTTTAGTGCTGCATTTAGATGCACAAAAAACGGTATGCTATATGCTTCTACAGCATTTTAGACACCTGTGTGAATGAGCCCTTTATTAAAACCCTATTAAAAATATGATTTTTTTTTTCTAAAGGTAATAAATAAAGGTAATAGCAGTCATATACTAGCAGAGATAATAGCAGAGGTAGCAGAGGTAATAGCAGAGAATGCCGCACTCAGTGCGCCTGCGTGCCGCTGTCTACGGCGCATGCGCCGTAGACAGCGGTGCCTGTTTTCGGGCAAATATCTCCTAAACCATATAGGTTTAGGAGATATTTCTTGGACCTACAGGTAAGCCTTAATCTAGGCTTACCTGTAGGTCAAAGTGGTTTGTAAGGGTTTACAACCACTTTAAAGTATAAAGCCCAGTACATACAATGTGATTATTGGACAAATGATTTTCCACTTTTTTTGGATGCTAAATTCCATATTGAAAATGAATAGGTTACTAATGTAGGAAAATTCTCATATAACAGAATAAAAATTCAGAAGTAATTTTAATGTGTTGTAGTGTATTTATATTGTATTTTTGGACAGAAACTGTACTGATTAAAATGCAAATAATTCCATCTGGTATTGTATGAGAAAAATGTTTGTTTGTCCTTTTAATTTAAATTTAGGATGAAAGCTGTGTAATAACAATCAGATTATTGTACGATTGCTTTAAAAGCAGTATTTTATGTACAATATTCTGATTGTGTGTATGGGGGCTTTACTGAAGATAGAGTTGAGAGGGATTGAGAGGATAGATCCAATAGGGATGAATAGAGTTGAGAGGGATTAGTACACTCTTCAGGATTTCATTGATGTCTATGTCCATTTTAAGGACATTTACCCTCTATGTTTGTCCTGGTGATCTTTATCATCAAAAGTATAAGAAAATCCCAAATTTTAAGTTATCACTAGAACAGGACTGGAGGGGAAAGCTTCCAATGGGGACACTGGTTCTGGTGACATCCAGGTATTTCCTTACTTCCTCTTGTGGCTAGGGGACAGGAAGTGAGAGGAAATCATCCCAATGGGACACACATGGCCAAAAAAAAAAACAAAAAAAAAAAAAACGTGACTGGGATTATAACCCTCCCTTTACTGTATCCAAAATTTAAAAAAAAAGGCTTGCCGTTAGTTCTACTTTAAAATAAAGTGTTTTTTTTTATGAGACCTAGTCTGTTTAGGTCTAAATGCAAGTGGAAGGTACAGCATAGAGTAGCACATGTATAAAATGGTAGCAGTGAAATGATTTGTACTGTATTGCTTTTCTTCGTGCTGCCTCTATAAAAATACAATCACCCATCCCTGCTGAGTAAATATACCAGTGGTTCAGTGTGTGACTCAAAGTGCTTCTCATGAATACCCATTGACAGTGTCCTGCGCTCGGGGACATGGCATGACTGGTCACACTGTTTGCTTTCGCTGCTGATGTTTGCAAAATCAAAGTTTCTATGTGCATAACCCATTGCCTGTTTTTAGGCATTGTTCTTTTTTTTATTACAAGATTGTTTACAAATCTGTGAACACTTTGTATCTACTTAGAATTGCTAATCAATGTTTCTTCACAGTCAAACTTCCCTAATATGTCAGCGAGAAAAACGTGAGCATTTTTATTAATTAGTAGAAAGTCACAGCTTTGCAGCCTTTCCGTTATTAAAAATTCTCCATGGTTAATTTAACACTAAGTTATTAGATTCTCAGATTTCTATGTGCATAGTTGTAATTGCACCCTCTGTTGGATGGGGGATTAGGAGAAATCGCCCTCCCCAACTAGGATAGTGCACTAAACCTGTAATCTGTAGAGAACCTATAGAGATAAGAGATAAAGAACCTTGGCTAAGTGGAGAGTGGGTTTGATAATAAAGTTGGCAGTGCCTCCACCTAGGACAGGCCTCTGTAATCGGAAGGGATTCTCTTCCTGGGAAATGTACCAGTCATCTGATCAAGGTGGCGGACAAGATGGGTGAACTACAGATACTGTTGTACAAGAAGGATTTGGATTTTGAGGGAATTTCAGAGACCTGGTTCTACAGCTCTCATGATTGGCTGGCAGCCATTAGAGGGTATACCCTTTATTGCAGGGATAGAGAGGGTTTTAGGTCCGGTGAGCGAAAGTGTGAGGAGACCAGAGAACCTAAAACCCACGATGCTCCTCTCCCGGGTCAGCTGACGGTCACCTATGGCTCTGAGGATATCTTTAAAGGGCATCAAAAGGCCCTGGCTGGGGGTGTAGCCACAAGCATTATTGAATTTCTGTGATCGGAGGTCACTTTTTACTGGTAAGCCACCATTTTGTCCGAATAGGTGGTGGTGCCCCAGACAAGATCTCACTCTGGGTGATGGATGGAGATGATATTGCAGATGCACTGACAAGTATTCAATATTCACATTCTCACCTTTTGGATTCATTTCACTTTTCTGGACTTTATTTTATTTAGATGTCGCTTAATGTTTGTTATATATATGGGTGTAAACACTCATATAGCGCAACTCTGTAGATGCTTTTAGTTATTATGATACTGTGTTTATCTCTCATAGGAGGGTTGCTGCTTGACTAATTGGTGTATTATTTGGTAAATCTTATTTAATAAGCACAGTTTTTTTTCAGTAAAATAATGCCTAAAACTGTGTTTCTCAACCTTTTTTTCAGCTAAGGCACCCTATAAAATTATGCACAATCTTGAGGCACCCCAATCAAAAATGTAAAAAAGGAAACTAATGCCGCGTACACACGATCAAACAATCGGGTGGAAAAGTCCAGCAAACTCAAGTCCGCCGGACAATCCCCCCGTGTGTAGCCTCCGGCAGACTTTTTTTACCCAAAAGTACGGCAGACTTAGAAAGTAGTTTTGCACTCCAATCTTCCCGCCTGACTTGCATTTCGGCATTTCGACAATCCGGCCGTGCGTATGCCAGTCTGCCGTACTTTTGAAATGAACGGACTTTTCCCGCCCGGAGAAAAGTCTGCTCATTTTGAGCGGGTCTCCAGGTAGGCGGGGCCCGCCAAGGAGACGTCACTGGCCCCACCACCTGGTATGGACTTAAAGGGGAACCCCAACGCTGAAAAAAATCGGCGTGGGGGTGCCCCCAGGTCCACATCAGACCCTTGTCCGAGCACGCTACCCGGCCGGCCAGGAAAGGGGGGGGACGAGCGAGCGCCCCCCCTCCTGAGCCGTACCAGGCCGTGTGCCCTCAACATGGAGGGTGCCTTGGGGAAGGGGGACCACGCGGCCCCACCACCCCAAAGCACCTTGTCCCCATGTTGATGAGGACAAGGGCCTCTTCCCGACAACCCTGGCCGTTGGTTGTCGGGGTCTGCGGGCGGGGGGCTTATCGGAATCCGGGAGCCCCCTTTAATAAGGGGTCCCCCGGATACCGGCCCCCCACCCTATGTGAATGAGTATGGGGTACAGTGTACCCCTACCTATTCACCTGTGAAAAAAAGTACAAAAAAAAAAAACACAACACAGGGTAAAAATAGTTTATTGCACAGCTCTGGGGGTCTTCCGTCTTCGGGGGTCTTCTCGCCGGACTCCTCCGCTATCTTCTTCTAGCTCTTTTACTAGCGGAGGAGCCCAGCTTTCTTCCTTGCCGCCGGCCTCTTCTTCCGACTTCGGGGGTCTTGTCCCCCTCTTCGGTTCTTCTGCCAGGCCACCGCGCCTTCTTATAGCTCTTTTACAGGCGGTGGCCCGGTCTTCTGTTGCTGCTGCCTTCTGTTCTTCTCTTCTTCTCTTCTTCTCTTCAGATGTTGACTCGTCGCATCCTCAAGTCAACATCTGAAGAGAAGAAGAGAAGAACAGAAGAACAGAAGGCGGCGACGACGACGACTGTAAAAGAGCTTTAAGAAGGCGCAGTGGGCCCGCCAGAAGAACCGAAGAGGGGGACAAGACCCCCGAAGTCGGAAGAAGAGGGCGGCGGCGAGGAAGAAAGCCGGGCTCCTCCGCTAGTAAAAGAGCTAGAAGAAGATAGCGGGGGAGTCGGGCTAGAAGACCGCCGAAGACGGAAGACCCCCGGAGCTGTGCAATAAACTATTTTTACCCTGTGTTGTGTTTTTTTTTGTACTTTTTTTCACAGGTGAATGGGTAAAGGTACATTGTACCCCATACTCATTCACATAGGGCGGGGGGCCGGTATCTGGGGGCCCCCTTATTAAAGGGGGCTCCCGGATTCCTATAAGCCCCCCGCCCGCAGACCTCGACAACCAACGGCCAGGGTTGTCGGGAAGAGGCCCGTGTCCTCATCAACATGGGGCCTAGGTGCTTTGGGGTGGGGGGGCCACGCGGTACCCCGGTACGGCTCAGGAGGGGGGGCGCTCGCTCGTCCCTCCCCTTTCCTGGCCGGCTGGGTAGCGTGCTCGGACAAGGGTCTGATGTGGACCTGGGGGGGACCCCCACGCCGATTTTCTTTGGCGTTGGGGTTGCCCTTTAAGTCCATACCAGGTGGCAGGGCCAGCGACGTCTCCTTCGCGGGCCCCGCCTACCTGGAGACGCACTCGAAATGAGCGGCCTTTCCTCTGCATGTGTGGACGAGTCCGTTCATTTCAAAAGTACAGCGAACTTAGTACGACGTATTAGTCTGATGAAAAAGTGCCGTGTGTGGGCAAGTAGCCTGTTCGGAAAGTCGGACGGACAGTCCGGCGGGAAGTCCGCTAGACTAAGTCCGTTGGATAGTCCGCTACGTGTGTACGCGGCATTATTGTTTTACATAACGCAGCAACATCCGCAGATGTAGGACACCCAACGTTAAAGGTGATTTATTCTTCCAAAGCAAATACACTTTTGCAAACTGGTACTGACTAGTATTCCAATGTTTCTCTTCTCCCTCATTCACCTAATGTGACCCCAGTGCTGACGGGGATGGGCAAACGAGGATGCTATGCAGGTGCCCGGGGTCCTCCTTATCAACTGATGATGATATTGGTTGGTGGTGGACGCTGGTGGCTGAAAGGTTATAATGGTGCAAAATTAAAACCTGTGGCTTTATGTACCTAGAGAACGGGTTTCATACACCTGCTGGTTTGTATACAATTTTTGGGCAATTTGTAGGCATTTTGCCAAGGCACCCCTGAAGAAACCTAAAGGCACCCCAGGTAGCGTGGGCACCCTGGTTGGAAAAGGCTGGCCTAAAAATGTGGCATATTTAGGCATCTGTGTGTAAGAGGCCTTACTGCGTTTAGATGTCTAGGAGGAAGGGGGGCATTCTCACTCTATGACCTTCTCTGTGTGTCTCACTCCCTTCTTCTGTATCCATGTAGTTACATTATTTATTTATTCTCACATTTACATGTCTATGTTTCACTCCTCTTTTTTTTTATTATATCTTCACAATGAATATAGCAACATTGGGACAGCGTATGAGTACAGCTACGAGACTTCTGGCAGTAAGCCTCTCTTCCAGAGCACTTAGCGAGTAATTATTTCCATCACTGCTTGATGGTTTGCCAGGAAAGCTGTGGTTTCTCACATGGCATACACGCTTAACAAAACATGTTCCAGGCACATAAAATGTTGTAATGTATTTACTTTTTTAGTAGGTAGTGGGAAAATGTACATACAAATATGCAAAAAAGTGGGAGTAGAGAACACAATAGTAAATCCTACAGGCGAAAAGAAATACATTTGTATTTATCCAAGAAAAACTATACTGAGTGCAGTGTAAATAATGATTGATTGTTATAAGATACTCCACTTTGCTCTTTGTGCCTTTTTTCCTGTATGGTTTATATGGTAATGTTATTATGTAGGATGGGTTTCATAAAACCTAAAAACATGCAAAAGGGACACTTGTGCTCAGCAAGATATAGGCTCACCAACAGAAATATTTAATGAACTGGAGTAAGAGTCTCCTCCAGCTTGAATTGCGTTGGATTTATAATTTAAAAGCGACTCAGCCCCCAGGGCTCAACGATGCGGTCTGTTTTAAACCCTTTCTGGAGGGCTTTGATACATGGTCCCATAAGTTAGCCAGTCATTGGGTCCCCTTTCTTTGGACTTTGTAATTGCTCATTATCATGCAATTTCTCCCAGTTTCTGAAAATATTATTATTATTATTATTATATTTTTTTTTTTTCAGTTGGTGGTTGTGTTTATATTCTGTTTGATTTTGTTTCATGCCTGCCTATATTTTTGTTATGCCTTTTCCCACTGCCATGTCCTTACGGGTGGCTCTCGCGGGCTTGTCTCCATTTTTGTGGCCGGACTAATCATGCACTTTTCAATGTTCATAGTTTAAAGGTTTAAACTGTTTTATATAACACAGTCATAGGTAGTTACTGGGCAGTGTTTTTTCGTTTGTGGCTGTCTGTATACCAGAAGACTGTGTACTTGCTTATATACAGACAGTTGTTTTGAATGACCATTATTACGGGTTAATAGTGCTTGCTACGTGGGTTTGATTTCCCATTTCTGGATGTTGCCTTTAACCACTTGCCGACCGCCGCACGACGATGTACGTCGACAGAATGGCACGGGTAGGCATATTGGCGTACATGTACGTCCCTGCCTTCCCGCGGGTCGGGGGCCCGAACGGGCCCCCGCCCGGTGCCCGCGGCGGTCGGTATTCGTTCGGGAGCGATCCCGGACGAGGGGACGGCCATTTATTCATGGCCACCCCCTCGCGATCGCTCCCGACGAATGAAAATGCTCCGTGACATCACTTCCTCTCCTGTAATGTAAACACAGGAGAGGAAGTGATGTAATCTCTCCTCCGTGTCGGTATTTTTCGTTCCGACAGCGAGGAGAGAGGATCGGTGAGTTGCACCAACACGACACTACACAGTAGAACATGCCAGGCACACTCACACCCCCCCGATCACCCCCCCAATTACCCCTGCCCCCCAGTCACAGTGACACCAATGTCATTTTTTTTTTTTTTTTGCATTGGTGTCATTTGTGACTGTAATAACTGTTAGGGCAGTTAGGGTTAGCCCCCTTTAGTTCTAATGTACCCCCCTAACCCCCCCAATAAAGGTTTAACCCCGTGATCAACCCCCGTCGCCAGTGTCACTAAGGCTGGGTTCACATTGCAGCGGTTTATGAGAACGAATGTGATTCGCACCGCACTGCAGTGCAAATCACATCCGATCTCTGTGCGATTCGAGTTCAGCCATTCGCCGCACCCGCCACACCCGCCGCACCCGCCGCAAATTCGCACGGGACCCTTTTTTTGGTCCGCAGCAGAATCGGATCGCATGGGTGTTCACACCATGCGATCCGAGTTTGCAGATCGCACTGCGATATGCGAACTGATCTGGGGGTGTCATTAACATTTCACTGACACTCCCAGCAGTTCGCATAGGGCAGTGTGAACTGCCGCCGGGAGGCATGCGATGCGGGAACCCGCCGCGGATTTGTGGCGTTCCCGCATCACTCCAGTGTGAACCCAGCCTAATAAGCGATCGTTTTTCTGATCGCTGTATTAGTGTCACAGGGGACGCTAGTTAGGCAGGTAGGTATTTAGGTTCGCCGCAGCTTTTTATAGCGCCAGGGACCCCCATATACTACCGCATAAAGCCCCCTGATTGCCCCCTAGTTAACCCTTTCACCAGTGATCACCATATAACTGTTACAGGTGACGCTGGTTGGTTAGTTATTTTTTTATAGTTTCAGGGCACCCGCCATTTATTACCTAATAAAGGTTTAACCCCCTGATCACCCAGCGGGTGTCATTTGTGACTGTAATAACTGTTAGGGCAGTTAGGGTTAGCCCCCTTTAGTTCTAAGGTACCCCCCTAACCCCCCCAATAAAGGTTTAACCCCGTGATCACCCCCCGTCGCCAGTGTCACTAAGGCTGGGTTCACATTGCAGCGGTTTATGAGAACGGATGTGATTCGCACCGCACTGCAGTGCAAATCACATCCGATCTCTGTGCGATTCGAGTTCAGCCATACAGATAGTATGGCTGAATTCGTGTCGCACCCGCCGCACCCGCCGCAAACTCGCACGGGACCCTTTTTTTGGTCCGCAGCAGAATCGGATCGCATGGGTGTTCACACCATGCGATCCGAGTTTGCAGATCGCACTGCGATATGCGAACTGATCTGGGGGTGTCATTAACATTTCATTGACCCTCCCAGCAGTTCGCATAGGGCAGTGTGAACTGCCGCCGGGAGGCATGCGATGCGGGAACCCGCCGCGCATTCGTGGCGTTCCCACATCGCTCCAGTGTGAACCCAGCCTAATAAGCGATCATTTTTCTGATCGCTGTATTAGTGTCACAGGTGACGCTAGTTAGGCAGGTAGGTATTTAGGTTCGCCGCAGCTTTTTATAGCGCCATGGACCCCCATATACTACCGCATAAAGCCCCCTGATTGCCCCCTAGTTAACCCTTTCACCAGTGATCACCATATAACTGTTACAGGTGACGCTGGTTGGTTAGTTATTTTTTTATAGTTTCAGGGCACCCGCCATTTATTACCTAGTCTCACTAGTGTACCCCTAAATTTAGGGGTGTCTACTTTCCAAAATGGGGTCATTTGGGGGGGGTTTGTGCCATCTTGGCATTTTATGGCCTTCAAAACTGTAACGCCCTTAGAAAGCCCGAAGGCGGTGCTTGGTTTTCGGGGCCCCGTACGCGGCTAGGCTCCCAAAAAGTCCCACATATGTGGTATCCCCGTACTCAGGAGAAGCAGCAGAATTTATTTTGGGGTGTCATTTCACATATGCCCATGGCATGCGTGAGCAATATATCATTTAGTGACAACTTTGTGAAAAAAAAAAAAAAAAGTTTGTAATTTTCCCGCAACTTGTGGCAAAATATAAAATATTCCATGGACTCAACATGCCTCTCAGCAAATAGCTTGGGGTGTCTACTTTCTAAAATGGGGTCATTTGTGGGGGTTTTGTGCCATCTTGGCATTTTATGGCCTTCAAAACTGTAATAGGTAGTGAGAAGTGAAATCAAAAATTTACGCCCTTAGAAAGCCTGAAGGCGGTGCTTGGTTTTCGGGGCCCCGTACGTGGCTAGGCTCCCAAAAAGTCCCACATATGTGGTATCCCCGTACTCAGGAGAAGCAGCAGAATTTATTTTGGGGCGTCATTTCACATATGCCCATGGCATGCGTGAGCAATATATCGTTTAGTGACAACTTTGTGTAAAAAAAAAAAAAATTTTTTTTTTTGTCATTATTCAATCGCTTGAGGCAAAAAAATAAAATATTCAATGGGCTCAACATGCCACTTATCAATTTCCTTAGGGGGTCTACTTTCCAAAATGGGGTCATTTGGGGGGGTTTTGTACTGCCCTGCCATTTTAGCACCTCAAGAAATGAGATAGGCAGTCGTAAACTAAAAGCTGCGTAAATTCCAGAAAACGTACCTTAGTTTGTAGATGTGACAACTTTTGCGCAAACCAATAAATATACAATTATTGACTTTTTTTTTACCAAAGACATGTGGCTGAATACATTTTGGCCTAAATGTATGACTAAAATTGAGTTTATTGGATTTTTCTAATAACAAAAAGTAGAAAATATCATTTTTTTTCAAAATTTGCGGTCTTTTTACGTTTATATCGCAAAAAATAAAAATCGCAGAGGCAATCAAATACCATCAAAAGAAAGCTCTATTTGTGGGAAGAAAAGGACGCAAATTTTGTTTGGGTACAACATTGCATGACCGCGCAATTACCAGTTAAAGCAGCGCAGTGCCAAATTGTAAAAAGACCTCTGGTCATTTACCAGCAAAATGGTCCGGTCTGAAAGTGGTTAAGGCGCATTCAGAGTGTTGTCTTTTGTTGTGCTTGCCCGGCACAGCAATGTTGATCTCAGTGAGGAAACTTAGTGAGGGCTGCAGCTCTGGGTCAGTCTCCAGGGCATGTTTGCCGTGTCGGTGGGAGTTGACTGCGGCGCATCACTCTGCGGCACAGCCCGATGGCGTCTTCCCCTGTGCGTTCCAGCATGGCTGGCATGAATGTGTGAAGTGTCGTCAGCGCTTGCGTGGTGGTCGAGGCGGGGCGCGGTCGACTCCTGGGGGGCCCTATACGAGGCACAGACTCACGGCATGCCTCCACTGGGATTGTAATGGATAGGGCTATAAATAGCTTTACTGGGTCACACTAGGGCAAGGTGGGGAGAAGGAAGGTTGGACAGGATAGACTGTGGAGAGGTGTTTAAAAGTAAGTGGCTTGCAATATGGAGTTTTGCATCCTTTGCTTTATTAATGCTGGATGCGTATTTTTTTACAAATTTCTTGCCCTATTTGATCCTTTTTTTTCTCATTGCTTTTGACACACAGTACTTGATATATGGTTTTGCCATATTGGTTATGTGAATACTGCAGCTGTCCCGATTTGTGACGTCTTATCAGGATCATCTACGCATTTAGTCATCTGCAAACCAATCTACCTAGTACTAATATCACTGAAAAGTATTTAAAAATATTCCTCACTGATCCCAGCGCTCAAGACAGGTTGTCAAATTATTATCAAATTATAAGCTGCTATCATAAACAAAATCATACAACATATAAATATATAGTATAAACCGTTCCTTAATCCTTCATAATGTGAAATATACTATATTGACAGCGCTAGATAAATCATTACTTTACAGAAAATTGAAAAAATGACAGTTCACAATCTCCGAAAAATCCACCAGAGTGTAAAGTCCTAAAAAGTGGCTATGAACTATCGACTTAAATGTTCATAAAGTGAGGGAAGAAGTCCATCTCCAAGCCATCCACCAAAAACGCCAGTGTGAATAAACTCCACGCTCAGTGACACTCCTTACGGTAATACACTTATCAAAATTCAACGGATTACAGGCACATCTAATAATTACTGGCTCCTGGGGTTCCTCAACAATACGCTTCCAGTTAAACAATTCTCCACCCAAAATTCAAAGGGTTACAGGCACATCTAATAGTTAATGGCTCCTTGGATTCCTCAACAATACTCTTCTGGTTTAACAATTCTCCACTCAGCACAGATTCACATATAGGAGAGATCAGAGACACAATCCATAGTGCAAACTGATTTTAATAGGTAAAATTCTTGTGCGCACTTTAAAAAAACATACGTACACAATTTAAGATTTATCATATCACATATCATGTCACTCGCAGCGGTCAAGGTTTGTCTTACCGCAATCCTGAGTCCAGAGATGGTACACGGTCTCAGCAATAGCGGCGGGTCCCGGGAAAAAACTCAAACCCTCTCTCTGTGGTGACGTACAGCTGCTCGGTCAAGTCCATACGCGTTTCGTCACTACGTATTCATCTGTGGCCCACTTTTTTTTTATTTATTTTTTATCAATCATATTTTTTATATTGATTGAGAATTTTCATATGTGTAGTAATGCCTGCAAAGTCCCACCATAGCGGTCTTTCCTTCTTTTCTACAGTTTATGAGGATGTGGCACACTTTTTGATGGTACTCCCTGTCAGAATTAACTTTTTTCTTATTTAATGAACTCGGGTCATCTGATGTCCTACATTTTCTTGTACAGCAACTTTTTTATTAACTGTGCAACTCCATTTAACCACTCGTCCTCTGGAAAATATATCCCCCTTCATGAGCAGGACCCTTTTTTTTTTTTCGATACGGCACTGTATTACTTTAACTGACAATTGTGTGTTCGTGCGATGCTGTACCCAAATAAAATGTTTGTCCTTTTTTTTTTTTTATCCTCAAATAGAGCTTCTGGTGATATGTGATCACCGCTGCGGTTTTTATTTTTTGCGTTTATAAACAACAAAATACCTTTGTACTTTCTGTTATAAAACATATCCAATAAAATCTGAAAAAAATCGAATTTCTTCATAAATTTAGGCCAATATGTATTCTGCTACATATATTTGGTAAAAATAAATCCCAATAAGCTTATATTGATTGGTTGCGCAAATGTTATAGCGTCTTCAAACTATTGGATATTTATTTTTATTTTTTTACTAGTAATGACTGTGATCGCATAGGGTTGCCACCTCATTCCTTTAAACTCAAATACATATGAATTACAGAGGTTCTGAGGCAAATTTTATGCAGATAAGGCACCAAAATGAGTTTAATTACCACCGTAATCAGCCACAGAACCTGTCTAATATGTGTTTGGGTTTAAAGGGATGAGGGGGGCAACCCTAGATCAGCGACTTATAGTGTTACTGTGATATTTTGGCAGACAGTCAGACACTGACACTTTTGGGGACCAGTGACACTAATATAGTAATCAGTGCTAAAAATAAGCACTGTCACTGTACTGTTGACACTGGCTGGAAGGGGTTAAACATCAGGGAAGATCAAAGGGTTAACTGTGTGCCTAGCAAGTGTGTTTGTGTACTGTGGGGGAGGTGCTTTTTCTAGGAGAACGCATGGATCCATGCCCCTGCTTTGCAGGAACACAAGATCCATGCCTTCCCTACTGACTGACTGACTGGCAATCTCTGTTCTGTCTCTGTGCTTAATAATCGGTGGGTGCCTGTGGCCATCGAGCCCACAGTCCTCGCAGATCAGCTCCCGATGTGTATAGCCACAGTGGGAGTGGGTCACCCACGGCGCAAATGTGCGCCCCCTACCTGGAAGTGTTGGATCCCCCACAGTAATGTCCTCCTCTTCCCCTTCACCCCCCCCCCCCACAGTAATGTCCTCCTCTGCCCCTTCACTCCCCACCAGTAATGTCCTCCTCTGTCCCCCTCACATCAGTGTCTTTCTCTCTGCTGTGGCGAGGCGCCGCAACTGAGACACTCACATCAGTATACTGCTACTGTCCTCCTGCTCTCTGCTGTGGCGAAACGCAGCTGCCACCAAGTGTTACTGCCTTCCATTCAAAAATGGTGCCAGGCAGGTCCATTACACCACTGCACATGTGACCAAAGATGGTGATGGTGAAAATGGGCGAGCATCTACGAGCTTTGCAGGCTTCAGAACAGCGTATGCGCAGTTGTGCTATCAGCCCTGCAGGATGCGGCTACTAATTGGAATGGAGTTCCTGCTGTGGAAAAAGCACAGGAACGCCGTACCCATGTGTTCTTTCAGGCCTCGAGCCCTGACTATGGGGGAGGTTTATAAAACTGGTGCACTGAGAATTTGGTGCAGCTGTGCATGGCAGCCAATCATCTGCTAACTCAGATTTTTCAATTACGCTTTGTCAATAAAACCTGGAAGCTGATTGGTTTCTATACACAGTTGCACCATATTGTGCACTCTCCAGTTTTAGTAAATGCAGTAAATGACCACTAAATTGAGCTGATAGTTGTAGTAAATCAGCATTTAAAAAAACTCTCTAAAATATCAGATGCATTGTGCATGTAAATGAATCACAACCTCAGTGTCAATTTATGTGTAACTTACCTTACTGTATATACAGCAGGTTTCTCTGGGGTCAATTCACTAAGAGTTACATAATGTGTAAAAATATGCAGTAAAATACCACATGCAGTAACAATTGCGCAAGTGTTTAATTCACTAAGAATTTGGAGTTAAATACCGAATGCGATATTTGTTTGATTTAGCGGTAATTACCGCATTCGTTAATCCTGTAATTTACCGCATTGAGCTGGTTCTAAAGGAGCGGGCTGGGAGGCTGGCCACCACGATCTTAACAACTGATGACTCATCAGCTGTCAGTGGGCTTCCCCGCCCACAGCTGATTGTAAAAAAATAAGCCAACAATTAAAAGTATGGGGAGAAAAATGTCATGCCCCCCCAATCCATGCCGGACTCTTATCTGAGCATTCAGCCCAGCGAGCAAGGCCCACCCCCCCCCCCTCCCCTTACTGAACCATACCAGGGCACATGCCTGGTAAGGCATATTGATAGGGACAAGGGCCTCATTCCCACAACCATGGCCAGTGATTGTTGGGGGTCTGCGGGCAGGGGGCTTATCGAAATCTGGAAGCCCATTTAACGTCACGGATCATTGGTGGTACAGAAGTATGACCTATGCTGGGATTGTTGCTTCCATTCAGTTCTAGTGAAAAGAAAGTTGGCATTTAGCTGTATGTACACAGCTATTTTGGCCATACTTCTCCTGTGGGTTACAGGAATGCACTTAGTTCTGCACTCCTGTCACCCAGAATCAGCCTGCAGCGGGCTAAATTCCACTGTCAGCTGATGTCACAGTGCTGCTTCATACTCTGGAGGGATCCTGACAATAATTAATAAAATAAAAATTAATTAAAAAAAAATGTTTTTTTAACCATACTGTCACCAGTCACCTAATCACAGCCACACTAGTCATATGATGAACTGCACTGGTGACAGTATGTACAAAAAAATAGTGAAAAAAAAACTATTTATATTTTTAATTTGATTTTATTGGATATGTTTTATAACAGAAAGTAGAAAGTATCAAGCCTATAATAAGGCTTACCTGTAGGTAAAATGAATATCTCCTAAACGTGCAACATTTAGGAGATATTCACCCAGGACGCAGCCAGATATCATCGACGCTTGTACTCTGAAGGTTCGGCATACCCATGCTGGACCTTCAGAGCTTTATTGTGAAATGTGGGAGTGACAACATCACGACTCCGGGGACTCGTACAGCCCACAAACCCAGAAGAAACACGGGGTGAAGATGGAAGCCCTGCCAGCGGTGACAGCATGCCACTGGAGGTCTTCATTCTAAGATAAGTATTTCATAATGTGCGATGCATACTAGCACATTATGCAATTGCCTTTTTTTTTTTTTTTTTAAACTGCAACATATTACTACTGCTTTAAGTGGTTAAAAAAAAAAAATCATTTACCATCACTTTATTGTTGTACGAGAGTTTAGTTCTGCTTCAAGTGTAATGAATTAGTTACTGCAGAGAGTGAACTGCTATACAGAAATAGTTGTAGAAACAAACTCTGGCAAGTTTACTGAACCGAAACCCACAGATCACCTATGGTAAACAATGGAGTTCATGCCTCTGCAACATTGTATCCCATTCTGTATAGCAGTTAACTCTCTGTATTTGCCAATTATTACACTGTGAGTGGTGAACCCAGGAATCTCCACATGACAGTTCAGTTCCTACCTTGTCCGCTCTTAGGCACTCCTTTAAATCTCATTTATTTAGTGAAGCCTACCCCACCTTCACTTAAAAACTGTAGTTGAGGGACTCCATCAGATCTTCTTCTGCAGCTATTACTCTTTGTACCATCACCCCCTCCCTTTAGATTGTAAGCTCCATGAGCAGGGCCCTTCTCCTTCTGTATTGTTGTAATTGTACTGTCCCCCTTTATAAAGTAAAGCTCTGCACACGCTGTAAGCGCTATATACTGTAAATCCTGAAATAACTTAGCAGGGGGCTTCCTCATTATTTTCTCTTCTGGCCAAATTTTCCTAGCTTATGATGTTTACTATATTTGCTACATTGGTTGGATTTTCTTTACCTCTTCTGGTTGAATGTTTTTAAAGTAGCATTGAAGTAAAATCCTAACTATACCTAAACCTGCTCCCAAGCCCTATACTAACCACCTGGTAAAGGAAAGAGGTCTGTACTTATTTTGCGGGTGCTCCAGTCTGGTCACATGATCTCTCCAGCGGCCAGCTTCAGTGTAGAGGAGAGGCAGTGACAATGGCTGTAGAGCCTGGGTGGTAACATCACCCATTACTATGGAGCATCTGTTGTCAGTTGCCCTGAAGTCAGCCATTGGGGTGATCATGTGAGTTGACCAGAACACCCTTAGCATAGATAAGTATAGACATTGATCCTTTACAGGGTAGTTAGAATAGACTTAATGCTGCATACACCCGACCGGACTTTCCGGCAGACTAGGTCCAACGGAATTAGTCCGTCAGACAATCCGATCGTGTGTGGGCTAATCCGATCGTTTTTCATTTTAAAATGCGACGGACCTAGAAATAGAACATGTTTCAAATCTGTCCAACAGACTCCATTAATATCTGGAAAACCGCTCGTCTGTATGCTGGTCCAACGGACCAAATCCAACGCAAGGGAAGCTATTGGCTACTGGCTATTGAACTTCCTTTTTTAGTACCGTCTGACATCATCACGTTCAAAACTAACAGACTTTCAAACGGACCTGTTCGTGTGTGGCCAAGTCCATTTGTTCGGAACTCCACTGAAAAATCAGTTGATCCTAGTCTGCCGGAAAGTCGGGTCCTGCGTATGCGGCATTAGAATGGGGGTGAGAGTAGGTTTAGGCATAGTTAGGGTTGGACTGGAGTTCTACCTTTTTTTTTTTTTTTTCCTCTTAGGAACAAATGTTAGAGAATGTTACATTTGCCCTGGGAAAGGCAACAAATAAAAACTGACATTTCACACCCATTACAAACATTATGGGTATTATTTGTGAGTTTTGTGTGAATGCTAAAATGATTTGTGCAGCAAATTTTTTAGATATAGAGCGCGTATTGACTGCAGCAAAGAATAAGCGAGTGGGAGGTTTTAAATAGCTCAGAAAACACAACTGGGTAGGGATGACACCATTCAGTCCACAAAAATGCTTTGTGGTGTCAGCCCGCTGCAGGACTTCAGAGTTGGAGTATTTTTGGCACATCAACCGATAATTTTCTGCACTTGTGAGGTCTTTAAATGGATAAGGCATGAGAAACTGTGTATTTATTGCAGAGATGTGTGTGTATTTAAATAGTATATATGGTTTATATATATTTTTTTCTTTGTTTTGCCTTGACATATACTTCACCACTTCAGCCCCAGATGATTAGGCTGCTCAATGACCAGAGTACTTTTTACAATTTGGCACTGTGCTGCTTTAACTGGTAATTGTTAAGTCATGCAATGTTGTACCCAAACAAATTTTGTGTCCTTTTTTCCCACAAATAGAACTTTCTTTTGATGGTATTTTTTTTTTTTTTTTTGCGATATAAACAGAAAGACCGAAAATGTAAAAAAAAATTTTTTTTTTTTTTGTTAAAAAAATTAAATGAACTCAATTTTAGTCATACAATTAGGCTAAAATGTATTCAGCCACATGTCTTTGGTATAAAAAAAAATATATTTTTATATATATTTATTGGTTTGCGCAAAAGTTATAGTGTCTACAAACTAGGGTACATTTTCTGGAATTTACGCAGCTTTTAGTTTATGACTACCCATCTCATTTCTTGAGGTGCTAAAATGGCAGGGCAGTACAACCCTCCCCCCATGACCCCATTTTGGAAAGTAGACACCCCCAGGAAATTTCTGAGAGGCATTTTGAGCCCATTGAATATTTTATTTAAGTGATTGAAAAATAGCAAAAAAATAAAAATTTACACCAAGTTATCACTAAATGATATATTGCTCACACATGCCATGGTTATATGTGGAATTGTACCCCAAAATACATTCTGCTGCTTCTCTTGAGTACAGGGAGACCACATGTGTGGGATTTTTTGGGAGCGTAGCCACGCACGGGGCCCCTAAAACCAATCACCGCCTTCAGGATTTCTAAGGGCTCCTTCACAGGCACATGTCAGTGTACGGAGCCCACTCTGTTCAGCGGGGGATCTCTCTGTCGATCCCCGCTGAGCAGGAAGATGACAGGTCCGTCATGGGGCTTGGGGTGTCTACTTTCCAAAAAGGCATTTGGGGGGGTTTTGAACTGTCCTGGCATTTTATGCACAACATTTAGAAGCTTATGTCACACATCACCCACTCTTCTAACAAATCTTCTAACCGCCCCTTTTGTTTACAAGACAATCACTTTGAACCCCCAAACATATATTTTTTAACCTCCCTAGCGGTATTATTCAGTCTGGAATTAGGTGCTGAAAGCGGTACAATTATTTTGCATGGAAATCTGGCGTTTTATTTTGTAGTCCTGTAATTCTTAGGACTAACGCTCTTAAATCTCTTCAAACCAGAGTCTAGCAGACATCCCAGGTATGATAAAGTTTATAATATAATAAAGAATAATAAAAATTATTCAATAATGTAATCAAATCCTAAAACACTGAAAAGGGGACACTTTCTGGTTGCTATGGACAATCTCCAAATTCCAGGCAGAAAAAACGGTATTTATGATATAAAAGTGCATGCAGGACATTGCACAGACCACTAGGGACAAAGGGGGTGTGTATTTTTTTTAATACAGCACTGTAATCTGTAAGATCACAGTGCTGTGTGTGTTTTGTGTACTTTTACTTTTTTGAATTTGCCGCCGTTCTCCGCTCCTGTGCGCCGTAACGTCGCAGGGAACGGAGCTCGGCGGCATTCGGCACTGTGAATCGAGCGGAGGACAGCCAGACTCGGGATTACCGCCAGGGAGGTTAAAGCAAATGCCCTACAATGGTGGGTATTGCATTTTTTTTTCACACAGTATTTGCGCAATGATTATTCAAATGCAATTTTTTTTTTGAAAAAAACACGCTTATTTAAATTTTAATGCACTAAAACACACTATATTGCCCATTTTTTTTTTTGATGATATAAAAAAAGATGATCTTATGCCGATTACATGGATAACAAACACGGCATGCTGTAAAATCGCACAAAAACACGCAGCGGCAACAAAATACATACATTTTCAAAAGCCTTTACAGGTTACCACTTTAGATTTACAGAGGTGATCTACTGCTAAAATTACTGCCCTTGATCTGACCTTCGCAGTGATACCTCACATGCATGATGCAATTGCTATTTACATATGACACTAGACCAACACTTGCATGCGCCTTTGCGCGTCAGGGGTGTTTTTTTTTAAGCACTTGCCGCCCGCCATATAGCAAAATGACGATGGCAAAGTGGTTTCAATATCCTGACCGGACGTCATATGACATTGCCAGGACATCAAGCTGATGCGCGCCCCCGGGGGCACGCATCGATCGGTGGTGTGGTGTGTCAGTCTGACACACCCTACCACCGATCTAGGTAAAGGGTCTCTGATGGAGACTCTTTACCACATGATCAGCTGTGTCCAATCACGGCTAATCACAGTGTAAACAGGAAGAGTCGTTGATCGGCTTTTCCTCATTCGCGTCTGTGAGACGCGAGTAGAGGAGAGCTGATCGGCTGCTCCTCTGACAGGGGGGGGTCTGTACTGATTGATTATCAGCGCAGCCCCCCCATGAGGATGCGCACACTGGACCACTGGGACCACCAGGGATGTCACCACCGGGTATGCCACCCTAGACCACCAGGAATGCTAATCAGTGCCCACAATGGGCATCACTGTTTGGCAGGCATTATTGTTTGGCACTGATTGGCATCCATCAGTACCATCTATTAGTGTACATCCTTGCTGCCTATCAGTTCCCATCCATGCCGCCTTTCAGTGCCACCTATCAATGCCCATCAGTGCCGCATACTAGTGCCCATCATCAGTGCCATCTCATTGGTGCCACCTCGGTGGTGCCTATCGGTGCTGCCTTATCAGTGCCTGTCATTGCAGCCCTATCAGTGCCCATCAGTGAAGGAGAAAGTGTACTTATTTACAGTTTTGTAACAAACAAAAAAAACTTTTTTTATTTTTTTCTAAATTTCTGTCTTTTTTTTTATCTGTTTAGCCAAAAAAAAAAAATCCCAGAGGTGATCAAATACCACCAAAAAGCTGTATTTGTGGGAACACAATGATAAAAATGTAGTTCGGGTACAGTGTTGGATGACCACGCAATTGTCATTCAAACTGCGACATCGCTTAAAGCTGAAAATTGGTCTGGGCAGGAAGGTGTATATGTGCCCTGTATTGAAGTGGTTAATTATTTCTTTTGCCTTCTTTTATTATTAAACTGTTCCTTCTTTTATTATTAAACTGTTCCTTTCATATTTTTAATCATTTTTATTATCCCAGGGAATGTAAACATTCCCTATGATAGCAATAGGTAGTGAAAAGTACACCTTTTTTTATTTTATTTTATTTTGGTCTATCTCACCTCTGCCCTCAAAGCATCTGACCACACAAAGATCAGTCTGATAAAATGCGTTCCCAATGCTGTTTATATCCGGTGAAACCTATGTCATGAAATGCTCGTAGTTTACGGTCTCTTAAACCATAGAGATAATGGGAGTCGTTCTGGTCTCTGATCAGCTCTATGGTCAGCTGGCAGAACCATGGAAGAAGGTGGAAGGGGAGGGAATGTTCCCTCCCACTGCTTGTAAAAGCAGTCTAGATGCTAATTTTGCTTTTAGATGAAAGCCAACCACTGGCTGAAAAGAATGATGCCAGGATGATACCTAAACCTGCAGCCATCATTCTGTTATAACCACTCAAAGTCCAGCAACATACCAGTACGTTGCTGGTCCTTGTTAGACATACATTGTAATGTTATTTTTTACATGCAGCCTGTGGGCTGAACGAAAAAAAGAGATTGATCGGTGGGTATGCCCACCATTCATCCACCACCTTCATCCACCCACTTCTAATGATGGGCATACATGCACCATTTTTTTAAAACTGTGGTGGTGACATCACCTCCTATAGCACTAAAGTATCGTGGGAGCAAATACTGTTGCTGTCAAGATACATCAGTGCTGCAGTTGAATGGCGTACCTGCTAAGCAAATGATGGTTAACAATAAAACAAAGTAGCATTACAGTATAACAGTAAGACATACCATACCTGCAAAGCAAATACAATAAAACATAATTAAAATAAAACATTTTTTAATGCAATCTGTGCCTAAAAAATATATGCCGATGCATGGGGGCAACCCGTCCCTAATGTAAGGGGCAAATCACTCCTCGACCCCTGCCCACGTGATTTGGCACATATGCTTTTTTTTTTTAACTGTGATGGTGAAATAACATTTACAGCACTGGAGTCGCTGATTTACCTATCGTGGGAGCAAAGGTTGTTGTCAAGATAAATAAATCAGTCCTGCAGCTGAATGGCGTACCTGAAAACAAATACAATAAAACACAGTAAACAGTAAAATATAAAATATTTACATACCTGAAAAGCAAACATAATAAAACCTAGTAACAATAAAACATTGCATTGTAGAATACAGTAAAAAAGAGCAGAACAATAGTGAGAGAAAGAACAATAAAACGACAACAATTTATTTTATTTTTTTAACTTTTATTTGTAACTGTAACGGCTGTAGTGGTTGTAATGGTTCGGTTCCAGGTTCGGGTCTCTCAAAATGCAATGGCATCTTTGGAGATCCTGTGAAAGTGTGTCCTAGTCTGTGCAGTGCTGTACCCTACGGTAATACTCCACTACTGTGTGGTAGCGCTCAAAACATTCACCAATGCAAACACAGGACAGGAGGGACAATAATAGCGTATGCGTATGCGAATGCCTATATCTGCGCTTTCTACAGAGACAATATTTTCTTTCGGGGGCTCGTTTTGTAGGGGTTACAGAGAGAACATACGGAAAATGCCTCTCATGCAGTCGGCTTACTACATTTGGATTGGGAAGTTGGGCCACAGCACCATCTGGAAACAGAAGGGCTGTGATGATCTCTTCCTTCAATTTAAGGAAGGATACAGTTCATCCTGAAGCTTTGTATAGCACATGAGAATTCAGCTGAGGCAATTGGATTAAGTATACAGACACTTTTTTGTACCAGCGGCTGGCCTTATGGGCAACTAGGTATGGCCCCTCCCATAGTAAGGTTATATTCGTGGACACAGAGGTTTCTCCACAACACCAGTCGTCATAGGAATTTGGACCGTTGTGACTGCGTAAAGGGAAGCAAGAATGAAAACATTCTTATCCCTCCACTTCACAGTGAGCAAATTATTACACTTCAAGCAGGCTCTCTCCCCCAGCCTAAGATGAGAATCTACAAGTCACTGGGGTAAGCCTGGTGATTAGATCGCACGGTGCCACATGCTTCAATTCCATGATCAAACAAGTGACTAAAGTGGCACGCTCATGCAATAATTGTCCACATACAAGTGGTACCCCTTTCCGAATAAGGGTGATACCAAGTCCCACACAATCTTACCAGCGCTCCCTATGTAGTCTGTGCAGTTCTCCATCTCTACGTAACTATCGCTTCCCTCGTAAACCATAAAACTATATGTATAGCCTGTGGCCCTGTCACAGAACTTATACATCTTGTCCCCGTATCTGGCACGCTTGCTGGGAATATACTGTTTGAAAGACAAGCGGCCAGAAAACTTAATCAGGGACTCATCAATGCAGACAACTTAATCGGGAGTAAACAAGGCTGCAAACTGTTGGTTGAAGTAGTTTACGAAGGGCCAAATTTTGTAGAGCCGGGCGTCACTGGACCAATATGACAGCAACTAACTCTTTTTCGTTTTGCCCAGTGATCAGCCCAGAAAGGTCTTAAATTCAGAAACCGTAATCGGTTTCCATTCTCTGGCAAGGGTCAAATGGGGATTAGCAGCGATGAATTGACCAGCATACAAATTGCTTTGGTCCACAATAGATCTATAGATATCTTCTGTGAAAAACAGCGAATAAAAATTAAGTGATGTAAAATCAACTGTTTCCACCTGAATTCCGGGTTGGCCAGTGAATGGGGGAAGTACAGGTGCTGTAGAAGTGGTAGGCTCCCAATTAGGACTGGCAAATGCAGCAGGAAGGGCACTATGGGCTCGACGGGCCTGTCTTCGTCTTCTTGCTGGCTGTGGGACACTAGTTGTGCTAGCCACTGCACCAGCTTGAACTGCACTTATGGGACTCACCACGTCACCATGTGATACTGCAGTGATGGTTTGACTATGACCAGGGTGTACTAGGACACTGGTGCTTGCCAGCTCACCAGAAGGATGAGCGGCACTAGTACTGGCTCTCTGCTCCATACGAGAGCCCTGCAGGTCTTGCATCTCAACAACAGCAGAAGAATGGGGTTCGGTATGCCCGACCTTGGCAGGGACCACAAATTCATCAGAGCTATCCGTCAGGGTACCGCTGGATTGTATTCTGAGCCTGAATCTGACAGATGAGTGACTTCCACTTCACTATCTGTCATGCTCAGAAAAGTGTAGGCCTCTTCACTAGTGTACCTTCGATTTGACATTTTTGGTCTCTAAATTCACTGGTCCACTAATGAGACTCACAGGAAAAAGAGCCCCTGACTGTCAGTGACTGATTCAAATGCTTCCAAAAAAACTGTTAAGCCCTGTACACACTATCAGATTTTCTACAGATTTTTTTTTCCTTCAAATTTACCAAAACCATATAATATGAAGTCAAACCTTAGGAGTTTCAATTTGGGGATCAGGCCTGACTCTGCGAACCCTGCAGTTATGTGTGCTGTGTTTTTGTAAGTGACAGTGATTGATTGATACTGCACTTGGGTGGGCTGGGCTGGGTGGAGGGGCTAACTATTAGCCATATTGTGGATGTTAATATAGCTCTGATTAGATCAAAGATATTGATCCGTTCAGACACTATACTACTAAGGGAGGTGTATGGTGCGTGACTGGGTGTTAGCAGTACTGGCACTAATCTGATGCTGCCTGGGGCGACGCAGACCCTGGCTGATGCTAAAACCTAACTGATATCACCCGCCAGGCGATCCGGGGGTTAAACCTTTATTGGGTAATATACGGTGGGTGCCCTGACGCTATAAAAAAATAACTAACCAGCGTAACCCTTAACAGTAATACAGTGATCACTAGTGACAGGGTGAAAGTGTTAACTAGGGGGCAATCAGGGGGTTAAAACCTTTATTAGGTAATATATGGGGGTACCTGATGCTATAGAAACCCGATGGTGAAACTAATCAACTAACTGGCTAACTAGCCTCACCCGTGACACAAATACAGCGATCAGAACAAAGATCCTTTATTAGGGGGGTACCCTAGACCTACCTGGGCCTACTACTAACTGCCCTAAGCCCCTGTACACACGGTCATACATTCTGCCAACCAAATCCGTCGGATTTGTCTGTCGGATTTTGCCTGTCGGATCTTGTCCGAAACTGTTGCATACACACAGTCGGACTAAGTTGTCGAGAAATTCGATCATTCAGAACGTGATGACGTAATTTCGTTACGATGGGATTAGTAGCCAATAGCTTTGATGTAGGAATTTGATCTGAGCATGCGTGGCACTTGGTCTGATCAAAATTCTCTACACATGATCGGAGTATGTCCGATCGAACCAGTTGGTCGGACAATATTTCCAACATGTTGGAAAATTGGGTCCGACGGATATTCCGACGGAATCAGTCCGATGCATACCACACACAGTCGCATTATCCGACAACACGGTCCGATAGGACACATTCCGACGGATTCTCCGACCATGTGTACAAGGGCTAACACTTATTATAGTCACAAATGCAGTGATCTGTGAAAATCTGAAAACTGCAATTGGTGACACAGGGACAGGGACTGAAAGGGTAATGGGGGGGCACTATCAGGGGGGAGGGGGTGATCGGGGGCATGACAAGTATACTGGTGTTAGTGTACTGTTGTACAACTCACTGTTAGATGTTCTCTCTCCTCTCACTGGAATCAAAAAGACTCCACAAGGAGAGATGACATCACTTCCCCTGTTTGTGTTTACACTGATCGGTTCTCTAATGAATCCGACTGCTGCAGGCACGGGAGGGGGGCCCCCTGCCCACGGGGAGGGATGGACGTACAGGTACGCCCATTTGCCCACCCGTGCCATTCTGCCGACGTATATCAGTGTGCAGCGATCACAAGTGGTTAAGGCTTCATGCATGCATTTTCTTTAAGCTCCTAGAAGCTGTTATTAGCATTTTTTTTCTAGAAGCTAAATAGTGTTATACTATGTGTCTATTCACACTGCTTTAGGCTTTTAGCATTTTTTGAGATTCAATGTCTAGGAGCAGAAAAAATAAATAGTTTTTTTGTGGAGTTTTGCTAGTGTTTTCCTGGCAGAAAAAAATGCTTAACGCTACTAAAAGCTTTTTTTTTTTTCTTCATGTACTGTAAAAATGCTAATAAAATGCTAACGCTCCTAAAAGCTACTAAAACACTACTAGAAGCCGGCAAAAAATGCTATTATCAGCGTTTTCATCCAGTGTTTTTTTTTCTAGCGTTTTTTTAACGTATAATATAGTGTGCATGGAGCCCTAATGCTTTAATAATCTTGTTCAGCAGGAAAGCAACGGAACTATGGCAGTTATGGTATAAAATGGGATAAAATACATATTGCTGTTTTGGGTGAAACTCAATTTAAGTAAATTCATATTTTTTTATATGATTATTTATGTCATATTTTAGATATTTAGTAGATGGTGGGGAGTTTATATTGTTTCTTTGTTATTATGCATTCAGAAGATTTCACCTCACTTTCTGTTCCAAAGACAGTTGGATTTTGAATATTTTGGTTTGTTGTGGAAACAAGGATTGGTGATAAAGCATCACTGGAGACACCTTTTTCCCATAATAACGCTAATGCCCCATACACACGATCAGAAATTCAGTCACAAGGTCACACAAAAGTTCTCTGAACTTTCAACCGTCAAGAACACAGTGACGTACAACACTATGACAAGGAAATTAAGTTCAATGCTTCTGAGCATGCGTAAAATTGTTTCTGAGAATGTGTAGGAATTTTGTGCGTTGGAATTTGTACAGACGATCGGAATTTACAATCAGAATTTTTTCCGACCGAAAAATAGAGAACCTGCTCTCAATCTTTTGCCGGTTGAAATTCTGCCAACAAAAGTCCGATGCAGCATACACACTGTCGGAATTTCTGACCAAAAGCTCATGTTTGCTGGCAGAATTTCTGATTGTGTGTATGGGGCTTAATATGCAAGTCATGCCATAAAAGGTGTTTGGGGATCCGAGTCTTGTCCTATTTTAAAAACAGTCATTATTTTGGGAGCAGTTATTTTAATAATGCTTAACATGAAAAAATAAAAATGGAACATTCCTTTAAATATTGTGCCTGGGGCATGTCCTTAGTATGCCTGTAAAGTAGCGCATTTTTTCCCGTGTTTAGAACAATACCACAGAAAAATTACAGTTCTAAAGGAAAGAAATTAATTTAAAACTTCTCGCAGCTTTAATGTATTGTCGGGTCCCAGCAATATAGATGAAAAGCATTGAAAAAAAAACCCACACCCAAATAAAAAAAATGCTGCAGGGTTCCCCCAGGCACTATATGCTCTGAACAGCAGTATATATACTATACAGCCTGCCCTATATACTTATTTACTACCTTTGGTGGTGGTGCCACAATACTGTAAGCCCTCACAGTTACTCTTGTTGGGAGCAGGAATGGGCCCTGCTGTGACATAGAATATCGAGGCCTTGGGTGGTGGTGGTGCCACAAAATTGTAACCTCTCACAGATACTCTTGTTGGGCACAGGAACAGGCCCTGCATTGAAATATTATATAAAAAATATAATTACATGCTCCTGTTGAGCAGGGAAATTGGGCCTTGGGTGGTGGTGGTGCCACAACACTGTAACCCCTCACAGATACTCTTGCTGGGCGCAGGAACAAGCCCTGCTGAGAAATATTAGATCAAAAATTGTTCTAAAAAACAAAAAAAAATTACGCATGATGTATAAATTTGTCCAGCATGGACAACAAAGCTTCTCTAGAAAAGGAAAAACTTACCCTGTAAAAGAGTTTCACCATTGCTCCAGTGATCATGTAGTATACTGTCTGGCCTGTCCTTGTGGCCTCCTATATGTTGGCAGAACCATCCGTCCCCTCCGCCAACGGTTTGGCAAGCACAGGCGGTTCATCAATGTGCAACAGTGTGCCAAGACATTTTTTGACTGAACATCAAAAGTTCACCAAAGGCCTGAAGGTGTGGGTCAGAGAGGCCATCTCCGGAGGTTTGCCTGCTGCGGAGAGAGTTTCAAACGACTCTGCCAGCGGGAGACTTTCTGAATATATTCCCTCAATTCCCTCTTGCCAGGGGGACTCAATGAGGAGTTAGACGCATGCACCTTGTTATAACAGATCAGACACCCATTTCTGGTTTGTTTCCCCTCCCCCCTTCCTCCGTTCCCCTTACCCCTGTCTCCCCCCCCCCCCCAAACAGGTCTGTCTCTGCTCTACCAGTCGGGAGCGGTATAGTAAATATATTATATTAATAAATAATTTTTACACAAAATACAATATATACTTCCAACATATAGGTTGGACTAGTGTCTTTCGACCTCACCTAATAAAAAAAAAAAATATATATATATATATATATATATATATATATATATATATATATATATATATATATATATATATATATATATATATATATATATATATATCATGATCCATGATTACATACCATGAGGGGACACACACATATACATCCCTTGTAAACCAATTAGGGGGAACAAGGCACCAACTGTATCATTACCATTCATTATTATTCTTTACACTACAGCCTGTTCTCCCTCCATCACCTCTTCATGTATACATGCATACTAACCCCCCTTTTTTCTGTTTTACTTGCCTGGCCCTTCATACATTGTTAACCTATTTAATAGGCTTCTATACATATAGAAGAGAATTATGCTTCAAATATTTCCATTTGTATCGGTTTTTACATTTTTTTATTTTTTTTGTCAATCCGAGACTGTTAACCCCTTCTTCACCTTGCCCCTTGCTATAATTTATTTTTCCCTAAATTGTTTACTGACTGGTCTGCTGGAAGTTCTAGTTCCATGGCCACACCCACATGCTCTCCATTGCGTGTGTATATATAGCTGTTCTCCTCTAGAGCGCAGCAGGACAATAGAAGGAGCAGCCAGTTCTGAGCGCGTCGTTTTTCACCACTGCAGCTCTGACTGACAAGATTCCAGCCCTGTCTAGGTCTAATCAAACGCCAGTGACATCACTTCCTGTTCCACGGTCAATGCTGGTCAGTGTGGAGCTTCTTGGTTCCTTTGCTCCTGGAGAAACACTGTGATCCTTTCCAGCCAGCTGCTCAATTCTTTCCAGCTATTCGGAACAGCGGTGGGACCTACAGAGCTATGTGGAATGATAGGACTGCACTTTACTTTGACGAGCCTGCATCTTCTATCATCTTGTAAGGCCGCGTACACACGGGCGGACTGTTCGCCCAACCTTGTCCGCTGAACAGTGTTTGGGCGGACAGTCCGCTCGTGTGTGGGCTTTCAGCGGACAGTTTCAGCGGACAGTTGGACGGACAAAGTCTTTCGGAAATTCCGAAAAACTGTCCGCTGAAACTGTGTTTGAGCGAACAGTCCGCCCGTGTGTGGGCTTGTCCGCTGTACTTTCGAAATGAGCGGACTGTTCCCGCTCGGAAAGTCCGCCCATTTCGAGCGCGTGTACAGGTAGGCGGGGCCCGCGAAGGAGACGTCGCGGGCTCCGCCGCCTGGAATGGGCTTAAAGGGGAACCCCAACGCCGAAAAAAATCGGCGTGGGGGTTCCCCCCAAGTCCACACCAGACCCTTGTCCGACCGAGCACGCTACCCGGCCGGCCAGGAAAGGGGGGCGAGCGAGCGCGCCCCCCCTCCTGAGCCGTACCAGGCCGCGTGCCCTCAACATGGGGGGTGCCTTGGGGAAGGGGGGGCCGCGCGGCCCCCCCCACCCCAAAGCACCTTGTCCCCATGTTGATGAGGACAAGGGCCTCTTCCCGACAACCCTGGCCGTTGGTTGTCGGGGTCTGCGGGCGGGGGGCTTATCGGAATCCGGGAGCCCCCTTTAAGAAGGGGGCCCCCGGATACCGGCCCCCCACCCTATGTGAATGAGTATGGGGTACAATGTACCCCTACCCATTCACCTGTGAACTAAAGTACAATAAAAAACACAACACAGAGAAAAAATATTTTATTGCACAGCTCCGGGGGTCTTCCGTCTTCGGGGGTCTTCTCGCCGGACTCCTCCGCTATGTGTGTGTAGCTCTTTTGCTAGCGGAGGAGTCCGGCTTTCTTCCTCCCCGCCGCCGGCCTCTTCTCCCGACTTCGGGGGTCTTGTCCCCCTCTTCGGTTCTTCTGCCGGGCCACCGCGCCTGGTCCGGTGGCCCGGTCTTCTGTCGCCGTCTTCCGTTCTTCTGTCGCCGCCTTCGGTTCTTCTGCCGGGCCACCGCGCCTTCTTGTAGCTCTTTTACAGGCGGTGGCCCGGTCTTCTGTCGCCGCCGCCGCCTTCCGTTCTTGTTCTTCTTCTTGTTCTTCTTCTTCTTCTCCTGGAGATGTTGACTCGACGAGCTCTCCGGCCGGAATGCCAGAGCCGCGCTGTGCGGTCACTTATATAGTGACAATGGGGCGGTGTCACATGGTATATGTCACATGGGTTGGTCACATGGTGTCCCCGCCCCCTTACGATGTCATAGTCCCCATGTGACATCAACCCATGTGACCAACCCATGTGACATATACCATGTGACCCCGCCCCATTGTCACTATATAAGTGGCAACGCAGGGCGGCTCTGGCATTCCGGCCGGAGGGAGCGACGTGTCAACATCTGGAAGAAGAAGAAGAAGAACACGAACGGAAGGCGGCGACGGCGACAGAAGACCGGGCCACCGCCTGTAAAAGAGCTACAAGAAGGCGCGGTGGCCTGGCAGAAGAACCGAAGGCGGCGACAGAAGAACGGAAGACGGCGACAGAAGACCGGGCCACCGGACCAGGCGCGGTGGCCCGGCAGAAGAACCGAAGAGGGGGACAAGACCCCCGAAGTCGGGAGAAGAGGCCGGCGGCGGGGAGGAAGAAAGCCGGACTCCTCCGCTAGCAAAAGAGCTACACACACATAGCGGAGGAGTCCGGCGAGAAGACCCCCGAAGACGGAAGACCCCCGGCTGTGCAATAAAATATTTTTTTCCCCTGTGTTGTGTTTTTATTTGTACTTTATTTCACAGGTGAATGGGTAGGGGTACATTGTACCCCCATACTCATTCACATAGGGTGGGGGGCCGGTATCCGGGGGCCCCCTTCTTAAAGGGGGCTCCCGGATTCCGATAAGCCCCCCGCCCGCAGACCCCGACAACCAACGGCCAGGGTTGTCGGGAAGAGGCCCTTGTCCTCATCAACATGGGGACAAGGTGCTTTGGGGTGGGGGGGCCGCGCGGCCCCCCCCTTCCCCAAGGCACCCCCCCATGTTGAGGGCACGCGGCCTGGTACGGCTCAGGAGGGGGGGCGCGCTCGCTCGCCCCCCTTTCCTGGCCGGCCGGGTAGCGTGCTCGGACAAGGGTCTGGTGTGGACTTGGGGGGAACCCCCACGCCGATTTTTTTCGGCGTTGGGGTTCCCCTTTAAGCCCATTCCAGGCGGCGGAGCCCGCGACGTATCCTTCGCGGGCCCCGCCTACCTGTACACGCGCTCGAAATGGGCGGACTTGCCTCCGCCTTACGTGGGCGAGTCCGTTCATTTCAAAAGTTGAGCGAACTGTTTGCCCAACCTTGTTCGTCAAACAGTCCGCTCGTGTGTGGGCAAGTCCGCTCATGCAAATTTTGAGCGGACTGTTTGACAAACTGTTTGCCGAACAAGGTTGGGCGAACAGTCCGCGCGTGTGTACGCGGCCTAAGTGTTTTTAATCTTATCCTATTAAAGTCTTCATTTTAATACTACATTCAGGTCGGCGCCTCCCCCTCCCTGTTTTTTGAGAGGAAAGGAAGTCCTCCTCTACCTCCTGCTGTTCTGCCTCAAGTGCCCTGTCCATGATTCCACGAAACGTGTGCTCCAGCAGGAAGACTAGAGGGGCACTGTTACTGATGCATGCATTGTCGGTGCTCATCCTTGTGGCCTCCTCAAATGGTGATAGGACAGTGCCTGCATCCTTGATCTGTAGCCACCGGTGTGGCAAAAAGTAGCCAAGCTCCCCTGACCCTGTCCTGGTGCCATACTCACACAGGTACTCATTGATAGCCCTCTGCTGTGTGTACAGCCGCTGCAGCATTGCCAACGTTGAGTTTCACTTGGTGGGCATGTCACAAAGGAGGAGGTCGGTGGACAGGTTGCATTCCCTTTTAATGTCAGCCAACCGAGCACTGCCATTGTATGACCAGCGGAAATGACCACAGACTTTTCTGGCCTGCAAGCCTGGGTACCTGCTCAAGAACCACTGCATCACAAAATTCAGGACGTGTGCCCAACATAGAACATGGGTCAAGTGTCCCTGTCAGAGGGCGGGGAGAAGGTTGGTGCCATTGTCGCATACAACCATTTCTGGCTGAAGCTGGCATGGCGTCAATTACCTCTGTGCCTGCCCCTTGAATGCTTACAGAGCACTACTGCTTCAGAGGACAAATAGAGGAAGAAGCAGAGGAGGGAGTGGAGGAGAGAGTTGTGGCAGAATCACCACTAGAATTTTGGAGGCGTGGTGGCGGAACAAGCGCCAACAACACCGAACCCTGTCCTGCACCCTTCCCAGCTGCCAGAAGAGTTACCCAGTGCGCCGTGAAGGAAAAGTAACGTCCCTGCCAATGCCTGCTGGACCATAAGTCAGCAGTAATATGCACCTTATTGCTGACTGCCTTGTCCAACAAGGCCAAAACATTGCCTTCCATATTTCTGTAGAGAGCTGGAATGGCCATCTGTGAAAAAAATGTGCCTTTTGGAACCTGCCACTGAGGTACAACACATTCCACAAATTCAAGGGGGGAAAAGTCTACCAGCTGAAAAGGCAGCAGTTGCAGTGCTAGCAATTTGGCCAAGCTAGCATTTAGACGCCGAGCATGTGGATGGCTGGAACTAAATTTATTTTTACGGTTCAGTAACTTGGTTAGGGAAATTTGCCTGCTAAAATCAGATGGTGGTGTACTGCTAGCAGATTGGCTGCAAGTACTTGGGACACCTATTGCTATACCTTCATTCCTCTCAGTGCAGGTTTTTTTTGAGAGGACTGGAGGTATAGTAAGGTTGGAGATCCCAGATGAGGTGCAAGGAGAAGTCCGCCTTTTTCTTTGTTGTGGGTCTTTCAAGTGCTGTTGCCAATGGACTGAATGGCAGGTGGTCATTTGTCTGGTCAAGCAGGTGGTGCCCAAGTGGCTGCTGTTCTGGCCATACTTGATCCGCTTCAGTTATAGGTTGCAAAGAGCAATGGTGCAATCTGCTGCACAGGTGTCGAAAAATGCCCACACCAAGGAACTTTTAAAAGTCAGTGGGGAGTCAGCAGCGCCTTGCACTTGCAGAGCTCTGCGTTGTGATGCAATAGGGTGGCTGCCCTTAAGTTGCCCCCTAGCGGACATCCTGCCTCATTGGAGTTTTGCCTCCTCCACCTCTCTTCTCTCAGGCACCTGAGTACAGTCAGTGACCTCATCATCCCCTCCCTCCTCGTCACTGGAGCAAATTTGGCAGTATGCTGCAGCTGGGGGAACATGACTGCCAGTTTCTTGTCCTTCTTGGGCACCCCCTCTCTCTAGGCTCACGTTACTCCCTTCCTCAACCTGGGAACCCAAGATCTATCTCCCCACTCCTCAACTCACCCCCTAGATCTCCTCACGGATCTCAGACTTACTGAATGACATATCACTATGGATGTCACACCACTTCCTTCACGGCCCCCTCTGTGACTTCACCATTAATATCAACAACATAACCATTTGTCCCTCCACACATGCCAGGGTCCTGGGTGTAATCCTTGACTCTGGCCTCTCCTTCAGCCTCGACATCCAATCACTGGCTAAATCCTGCTGCCTTAACCTCTGCAACATCTCCAGAATTTGAACCTTCCTGATAAATGACACCACAAAGCAACTTCTTCACTCCTTGATAATTTCCTGCCTTGACTACTGCAACTCTCTCCTTAATGGCCTACCCTTAAGCAGGCTATCCCCCTTCAGTCTATTATGAATTCTGCTGCTAGACTAAAACACCTCACTAACTGATCCATGACTGCAGCTCATCTCTGCCTATCCCTTTACTGGCTCCCCCTACCCCACAGTGTAAAATTCAAAATGCTAACCATAACATACAAGGCCATTCACAACATCGCCCCCATCTACATCACCAATCTCATCTGCAGATATCTCCCAAATCGTCCCCTCCGCTCCTCCCAGGGCCTCCTGCTCTCTAGCTCCCTTGTTACCTCCTCCCATGTTCGCCTTCAAGACTTCTTCAGAGACTCTCCCATCCTCTGGAACTCCCTGCCCCAGGGTAATTGGTCAGCCCCTACCATGTCCGCCTTTAGGAGATCCCTGAAAACTTGATGTATATATATATATATATATATATATATATATATATATATATATATTATATTATATTCACTGAAGTTTTTGCCATCTAATGTAATGTTGTTAGATTGGTGTTGGTTCCCCCTAGTGGTCAATCTACTTCAATGTGAATAAGACATTGGGGGTTATTTACTAAAGGCAAATCCACTTTGCACTACAAGTGCACTTGAAAGTAAAGTCGCTGTGGATCTGAGGGGGACATGCAAGGGAAATAAAAAAGCAGTGTGCTGTAGACAGTAAGGGGGTCCGTTGCAGGTATTTTGCAAAACCGGACTAGAGCTTATTCACCTCCCTGGGGATCAGTGACTCTTCACAACATGGGACTGAATTCCCCTAGAGCAGCCAGCAGCAGTGGATGTCACTCACGATCAGTGAGTGAATGGAACGGCCAGCAGCAGCGGATGTCATGGATCACAGCAAGTGTGTGTGTTCAATGGCCAGCCTCTGCCCTCTACATAGAGGGCAAATAAGACTGTGAGAGTAAGGGATTGGGGAACAAGTGCACTGTGTCTGTGTTACTGTCTTACTTTCTCCCTTTCTCCACTCCCCCAAGTGTCTGTGCTGGAAGACTAATACCTGGCTGTGAGGGGACCGTGAACAAGTCCAGAGGAGAGGAGGGGAGGGGTGGGGGGGTGTACATGTCTGACTGTGTGTGCTACACTAAGCCCTTGTACACACGGTCAGAGAATCTGTCGAAATGAGTCTTATCGGACCGCGTCGTCAGATAATCCGACTGTGTGTGGTATGCATCGGACTGATTCTGTCCGAATCTCCGTCCGACCCAATTTTCCAACATGTTGGAAATATTTCCCGACCAACTGGGCCGGACGGACCTAATCCGATCATGTGTAGAGCATTTTCATCGGACCAAGTGCCATGCATGCTCAGATCAAATTCCTACATTAAAGCTATTGGCTACTAGCCTGAATGTAGTCCCATCGTAACGAAATTACGTCATCACGTTCTGAAAGATCGGATTTTTCGCCAACTTGGCCCGACCGTGTGTATGCAACAGTTTCGGACACAATCCATCGGACTAAATCCGACGGGCAAAATCCGACGGATTTGGTTGGCAAAATCTCCGACCGTGTGTACGTGGGCTAAGACATGGGAGGACGGCATTTAGAGGGCATTTTACCTGCCAATCTATATATGTAATACATGTTTTATGTCCGTGCAATTTATTATATGTAGACAAAACTACACAGAAAATGAAGGACCGCTTATTCCAGCACAAGTGTTGCATTAGGCCTGGTTCACACCTATGCATTTTTTAGTGCATTTTCAGTCTTGCAGAAACACACTAGAGTCCATTAAACATGGTTTCCTATGGATATAGTTCACATCTGTGAATTTTATGGAAAGGGCTAGGGATTTGTTTCTGGTTTTTGGTTCCATAGACTTCAATGGATCAAAAATGCGTATTGAAAAACACAAAATGTACCTGGAATATGCAAACTGCAACCTTGTACAGGTGTGAAGCAGGTCTCAGGAACAAATAGCCAGCACTTCCTGTAGCAAGACATTTCACTGAATGTGATGAAGAAACTGTGGTTAATGACGTTGGAACAGGTTCTAAAAGATATGCGGGGTGGCGACAGGAATACGACACTGGGAAATTTGGTAGATCAGCAGGTTAAGCAACACTCGATCATATTATCAGACACATTTTCGTCAGTTTTTTGTTGCATGCTAGTCCCATATAGAACGTAAAGAGGTTACTTAACACACGAAAATTCTAATACAACCAAATTCAACTTCAGAAGTGATATAATGTGTTAAATAGTTTTGTGTGTGTTCTTTTGTTTCTGAGCATGCGTAGTTTTGCGCTTACAACTTTTTTGGGATGAAAACTGTACTAATTAAACTAAAATCGGATGAAATTTTAATAGTCTGCACATCCAGTTTTTGAAATCTGAAAATTTGGGATTCGCTGTCGAAAGCACCATAGTAAAGATCCAAAAATCAGCAGATCGTTCATCAGACGAAATGTTACTTCCAATTTTATGATCGTGTGTATGGGCCTTTAGACATGTTCCAACCTACTGGTTTGCAGGATTATGATCTGCATTTGTTTTTATATGTTTTGTTACATGGTATATTTTTTTTATCTGGTTATTGTAACATTTTTATTTCTACTTTGAGATAGTTCTGAGGACTGTCCTCTATTCCACTGACCTGGGCAGATTTTAGTGTTGTTATTCTGACAGTCAGAGTTGGAATAATAATGTATGGAGTCATGTGCATAAAGGGATAATTGGTTTAAAGGTGAGATCTGCTTTGTATATACTGGTTGCTGGGATATATTTGTAGTTGTTTGTGGACTTATCTTAATGGATAGCATCCGTTTCTGTCACCTTCAACTTCACAAAAAATATGGTCCTTGGAAATATTGCGTTACTGTGAATGCAATTTGTACTATTGGCACTTGAAGTAAAGTGCATTTTGGACCCATTTTGGACTGCATACCATCTTATTTATATCTATATATACAAAGTTTAGGAGGGTGGACAGTGGACAGCACCAGCAGGTAAAAATAGTTATCTACTGTATGCAAGTAATCAGGTAGATACTCAATATGTAAAAAGGGGCATAAACTTATAGCCAGTAATCTTGCAACTTTAGGCATCTCCGCCGTTTTTAGTTACCAACCTGCACCATGCAGTAGAAATGGATAAGAGGGTCCAAGTACCAAACAGCATCATATACACTCACCAGACAGTTTTTTAGGAACAACTGTTCAATTGCTTGATAACACAAAATGCTAATCAGCTAATCACATGGCAGCAAATCAATGCATTTAAGCATCTAGACGTGGTGAAAATGAGCATCAGAATGGGGATAAAAGGGGATTTAGGCGACTTTGAACGTGGCATGGTTGTTGGTGTCAGATGGGCTGTTCTGAGTATTTCAAAAACTGCTGATCTACTGGGATTTTCGTGCACAACTATCTACGGGGTTTACAGAGAATGGTCTGAAAAAGGGAAAATATCCAGTGAGCGGCAGTTGTGTGGATGAAAATGCCTTGTTGATGTCAGAGGTCAGAGGAGAATGTGCAGACTGGTTTGAGATGATAGATAGGCAACAGTAATGCCCCATACGCACAGTCTGCAATTCAGACGGAAAAAGTCTGATCGGATTATGTTGACGGAAAATCCAATCATGTGTGGGCTCTATCGGACTTTTTCCGTCGGAATTTCAGATCGTGTGTAGTGAATTCCGCACAAAGTGCCACGCACACTCAGAAAAAATTTGGAGACGAAAGCTATTGTCTACTGGCCTCTATGCAGTCCCGTCATACGTTTTGTATGTCACCTCGTTCCAAACAATCTGATTTTCCGAAAACTTTGTGAGACCGTGTGTATGCAACACAAGTTTTGGCCAAAATCCGTCAGAAAAAATCTGATTGATTTTGTATTTGGACTGTCCGACCTTGTGTATGAGGCATCACTCAAATAACCGTTACAACCAAGGTATGCAGAATACCATCTCTGAACTCTCAACGCATCGAAGCTTGAGGCAGATGGTCTACAGCAGCACAAGAGCACACTGGGTGCCAAACAGGTCAGCTAAAAACAGAAAACTGAGGCTACAATTCACACAGCCTCACCAAAATGAGACAATAGAAGATTGGAAAAATAATGCCTGGTCTAATGAGTCTCAATTTCATCTGCAACATTCAGATTGTAGGGTAGCATTTTGGCATAAACAACATGAAAGCATGAATCCATCCTGCCTTGTATCAACGGTTCAATCTTGCGATGGCTACTTCCAGCAGGATAATGCACCATGTCACAAAGCTCAAATCATCTCAAACTGTTTTTTTGAACATAACGAGTTTACTGTCAGTGGCAGTGCACCCCCTCTCTCCAGCCACCCTTCTAGCACCAATAGATTCATGCATTGCATGAATCTATCTATGGCCGCCGCTGCCAACCCCTATTCAGGTGCCTGGCCCCTTTTTGGGTGCCTGAATTACAGCAGCGCGGGGGTGTTTTTGAAGCACCTGATTAGAGCAATAGGCTCCAATAGGCGTCAAAAAAGGTGACGTGCGAGCGTCATGCTGGGCGCTTGCAGGTTACTCTGCTGTGTTAGAAAAGCAAATGAACATTCACTTTCCTAACACTAAGCTGCCTCTCCACCAATCAGGTGCTTGGATCTGTTACCCATCACCTGATTGGCAGGTACTGTGATTGGGCACCTATTGCCAACCCCCGCTTAACAGCTGAAGAGAGGAGAAGGAAACATGAGAAGATCACACACATTGTTGGAGAATGTTGGGGATTGGGCCTGAAGCTGTGTAAGGGGTAATTTCTGATGGTTGCCCTGGGGCACAGTGGGAGCATTTGATGGGGCACAGTGGCAGCATTTTGATGGGGCCCAGTGGCTGCGTTTGATGGGCCCAGTGGCTGCGTTTGACGGGCTCAGTGGCTGCGTTTTACGGGCTCAGTGGCTGCGTTTGATGGGCCCAGTGGCTGCATTTGATGGGCACAGTGGCTGCGCTTGATGGACACAGTGGCGTCAATTGATGGGCACAGTGGCGTCAATTGATGGGCACAGTGGCGTCAATTGATGGGCACAGTGGCTGCGTTTGATGGACACAGTGGCTGCGTTTGATGGACACAGGGGCTGCATTTGATAGCACAATGGCTGCGTTTGATGGCACAGTGGCTGAGTTTGATGGCACAGTGGTTGCGATTGAAGGTACAGTGAGGCTGCAATTGATGGGGTTTTTTCAGAATTTTTCAGTTTGTTTGTGCCCCCCCAAAAAATTTTGAGCACCAGCTGCCACTGTTCACTGTACTCCAATGGCCTCCACAGTCACCAGACCTTAATCCAACATAGCACTTTTGGGATGTGGTGGAACGCATTATGGATGAGGGAGATTCGCATTATGGATGTGCAGCCACCAAATCTGCAACATGATGCTATTCTGTCAATATGACCCAAAATCTCTGAGGGTTGTTTCCAACACTTTGTTGAATCTATGCCACAAAGAATAAGTGGGTTCCAAAGGCAAAGGCATGTCCAACACGGTACTAGCAAGGTGTACTTTGTACCCAGTGACGGCTGGTGTTCAACATTTTTGGGAGGGAGCAAACAAACTGAAAAATTGTGAAAAAAGATCAATTGTAGCCTCACTGTGCCCATCAAATGCAGCCACTGTGCCCATCAAATGCAGCCACTGTGCCCATCAATTGCAGCCAATGTGCCCATCAAACGCCCCCCCCCCAGCCCACTTGCCATCTGCCCGGCATTTACCCTGTCTTGGTGGCAGGTCAGGCATGCGGGTGATGGCAGAGAGCGGTGGGACCTTGCAGCGGGTCAGACAGCAGCAGTGGCCATGGATAGATTCATGCAATGCATGAATCTATCCATTATTCATAGAGGGGGGTGGCTGGAGAGAGGAGGCAGCGCCTGTGCGCCCTTAATGGACGCACCACCACTGCATGTATCTAAAGTGGCCGGTGAGTGTATATATATGATACTTGAGATACTAAGGTGTTTTCACCTATTAACCCTTACCTACGGCAAACTCTTGCTTATAGAACATTCTTTAGCCAGCCATACATGGATTGATATTCAACCGGTTCAGCAGGAACTGTCTGAATTTTGATCCATGTAGGGGCACTGTGGTTGAACAGAAGTTGATCTATCAATTAACTTTGATGAAACAACTGCCCTACCAGATTTTCCTCGCTCAATCTGCATTTAGGCTACAGCCTGCAATGCTGATCAGTGTATTCTGATAGCAAGGAAGTATCCAAACTATTAGCCTGTGTACACATGGTCGGACATTCCGATGGAAAATGTCCGATCGGACCATGTTGTCGGATAATCCAACTGTGTGTGGGCTCCATCGGACTGTTTCTGTCGGATATATCCAACGGACAAAGTTTTGGAGCTGGGCTATAAAACTTTCCGACAACATGATCCGATCGGACTTTGTCCAATTGTGTGTAGAGAATTCCGATCGGACAAAGTGCCACACATGCTCAGATCAAACTCCTAGACCACAGCTATTGGCTACTAGCCTGAACGTAGTCCCGTCGTAACGAAATAACGTCATCACGTTACATACGATCGGATTTTCCGACAACTTTGTCCGACTGTGTGTATGCAACACAAGTTTCGGACAAAATCTGATGGATTTTGTTGTCGGAATGTCCGACCGTGTGTACAAGGGCTTAGAATGCAGTAGCTCAGTTGGGAGGATTCCCCAATCCACAATAAGGCCGCGTACACACGCGGGGACTGTTCGCTCAACTTTGTCCGTCAAACAGTTTCAGCAAACAGTCCGCTCAAAATTAGCATGGACGGACTTGCCCACACACGACGAACGAACAGTTTGCTGAAACCGTGCGCGATGACGTGAACGGCACGTACGACGGGACGGAAAATACAACGTCCTATACACTGCATTACAACTTTCGGCGTGTAAATCCTTTCTGAGCATGCGCGGAACTTAGTTTGACGAACAAGCCTACACACGAGGGGACTGTTCGCTGAAACCAAGTTTCAGCGGACAGTTTTTCGGAAATTCCGAAAAACCTTGTTCAGCAAACTGTTCGCTGAAACTGTCCGCTGAAAGCCCACACACGGGCGGACTGTCCGCCGAAACACTGTTCAGCGGACAAAGTTGGGCGAACAGTCCCCGCGTGTGTACGCGGCCTAAGTGTGTGGATTGGGGAATCAAGTCAGGTTTTTTTCATTCAACCAGCTACTGGATTCATCTATGGTCTGCCTTAGTTAGCATGCATTGCAATACATGTTCAAGCTGCCCAACTGCATCAATGTTGTCCCTCTCTGGTCAGTTCCTAAACTGTCTTGAAGATTTGCCAACTCGTTTTTGCTAAAATAGTTACTCTTGAGAGTCAAGGGTATAATCCTTGGCAAGACTTTCTGCCTCTCTATGACCTCTGCTGGTAGGCCTCATATCTATCTCCAACCACAGCTAAAGCCCCACACACACACTATCAGATTTTCTGCTGATTTTTGTCTTCAGATTTACCAAAACCATGTAGTAGAAGGGCCTGCCTGATTGCATACACATTGAAGCTCCTAAGGTTTGACCTCATATTATATGGTTTTGGTAAATCTGAAGGAGCAGAAATCTGATAGTGTGTATTAGGGATGAGCTTCGTGTTCGAGTCGAACATACGTTCGACTCGAACATTGGCTGTTTGGCCGTTCGGCGAATTCCGAACGTTTGGGCCGTTCGCGTCAAAATTCGAGTGACGCGCGCGCGGACCACAATGCACTGCGGTGGCGCAGTGCATTGCTGCCCCATGATTGGCCAAGCATGCACTGTGACCCCGCATGCTTGGCCAATCGCAGCGCCGGCAGCGAGGAGAGCCATGATTGGCCACAGGCATCCTGCCTGTGGCCAATCATAGCTCAGGCTGTGTAGTGCACGCCCTACACTATATAAGGCCGCCTTTGAGGCGGCCTCGTGTAGTGTGTTACTTAGCATCTGAAGCAGTGGGTGTTCTGTGTACCTTCAACACAGTACACACCAATCGTTTTTGGCTGATTTCCTATCTTGCTGCTGTGTAGTGGTTGTTGTCTGTGCCCTGACTGCAGTATACACCACTATATTCACCTCACCTATATAGCTAGTGATCTAGCTTTAACCACTTAACAACTGCCCATTGCCGATTAACGGCTTCAGGGCGGTTGTTTAACTCTGAGAGGCCGTTAATTAACGGCCTCCCAGAATTCTGTTCTCGCGTGCCCCGAGGTGCGCGCACTCGAGAGCATCCGTGACCGCCGGGTCCAAAGGACCCGGCGCATCACGGATCACGGTAAACGGCCGCTCATAGCGGCCGTTTACCACGTGATTGCTCCGTCAAATGATGTTATGTCATGTGATGTCATGTGATGTCATGTTATGACGCCGGTTCCTCCCTCCCCTCTCTGTACCGATCGGTACAGCGGAGGGGAAAGAGATCAGTGTCAGCAGCGATGTGGGCTGCATCTGCAGTGCCCACATCGCTGCTCACCGAATTTAACCCCTCAATTCCCTGCCAATACTCTGCAATACCAGTGCATACTCTGCAGTACCCTGCCATTACTCTGCAGTACCCCGCCATTACTCTGCAGTACCCCGCCATTACTCTGCAGTGCAGTACCCCGCCATTACTCTGCAGTACCCTGCCATTACTCTGCAGTGCAGTACCCCCCATTACTCTGCAGTACCCTGCCATTACTCTGCAGTACCCCCCATTACTCTGCAGTAACCCCCATTACTCTGCAGTAACCCCCATTACTCTGCAGTACCCCCCAATACTCTGCAGTACCCGCCATTACTCTGCAGTACCCGCCATTACTCTGCAGTACCCCCAATACTCTGCAGTACCCTGCCATTACTCATCACCCCATATTCCTATTACAAGGGATGTTTACATTTCTTGTAATAGGAATAAAAGTGATCAAAAATATATTTTTGGGGAAAAAAATGTCAAACTAAAATAAATAAAGTAAAATGAACAATAAAAAAATAAAATAAAAATTAAAGCGCCCATGTCCCCATGTGCTCGCATGTGCCACACATGTGAGGTATCGCCGAGAATGTTAGAGCGAGAGCAATAATTCTAGTCCTAGACCTCCTCTGCAACTCAAAACATGTAACCAGTAAAAAAAAAATTTAAGCGTCGCCTATGGGGATTTTTTAAGTAGCGACGTTTGGCGCCATTCCACGGGCATGTGCAATTTTGAAGAGTGACATGTTTGATATCTATTTACTCAGCATAACTTCATCTTTCACTTTATGTAAACATTGGGCTAACTTTACTGTTTTTTTTGTTTGTTTTTTAAGCACAAAACTGTTTTTTCCCCCCAAAAAACGCATTTGAAAAATTGCTGTGCAAATACCGTGTGAGATAAAAATTTGCAACGACCACCATTGTATTCTCCAGGGTCTTTGCTAAAAAAATATATATATATATAATGTTTTGGGGTTCTCTGTAATTTTCTAGCAAATAAATGATGATTTTTACATGTAGGAGAGAAATGTCAGAATTGGCCTGGGTGCTCCAGAACGCCTGATGGCGCTCCCTGCATGTTGGGCCTCTGTATGTGGCCACGCTGTGTAAAAGTCTCACACATGTGGTATCGCCGTACTCGGGAGTAATAGCAGAATGTGTTTTGGGGTGTAATTTGTGGTATGCATATGCTGTGTGTGTGAAATAACCTGATAATACGATAATTTTGTGGAAAAAAAAAAAAAAAAAGGAAATAGGCCGTCAGTACTTCAGGTGTGATCAATTTTCAGATATTGGCACCATAGCTTGTGGACTCTATAACTTTCACAAAGACCAAATAATATCCACCAATTTGTACTTATTTTTACCAAAGATATGTAGTAGTATGAATTTTGGCCAAAATTTATGAAGAAAAAATGACTAATCTGCTAAATTTTATAACAGAAACGAAGAAAAATTCATTTTTTCGCAGAATTTTCGGTCTTTTTTATTTTATAGCACAAAAAATAAAAAACCCAGCAGTGATTAAATACCACCAAAAGAAAGCTCTATTTGTGTGAAAAAAGGACAAACATTTCCTATAGGTCCAGTGTTGCATGACTGAGTAATTGTCATTCAAAATGTGAGGGCACCGAAAGCTGAAAATTGGTCTGGTTATTAAGGGTGTTTAAGTGCCCAGTGGTCAAGTGGTTAATAATAGAGCTTGCAGTCAGTAGTGTTAGGAGATAGTGCATGCTATCTGCGTGCTCTGTACCCAGTACATACCGCTATAATATAGGGCAGGCCCCTACTTTCAAACATCCAACTTACAAACATCTCCTACTTGCAAACGGAAGGAGACAACAGCAAGTGAGATGAAAAAAGATGGACGACAAAACAAATTATACAGGGGTGATAACCCTTCCCTATGTTTTCCAAAAAGCTTAAAAATCGTTTTTTTGACTGGAGCTACACTTTAAAAATGTACCGGTTGAAAATGACAAACAGATTCAACTTAACACAACAAACCTACACAGTCCCTGTCTTGTTTGCACCGCCTGTATACTGCTGTTCTGAGTATATAGGGCCTGGGGGCCACACGCATTTCCTTTTTTTAATATGGGTACGGGGTTCCCCTTAATATGCGTACAAGACCCAAATAGGCTGGTAATGGGCAGGGAGGGCTACCCATGCCATGTTTCTCAATGATTTTCAACCATATTGCAGGAACCAGATATAACATTAAAACCGCAAGCAGTTTTAAATGGTGTTATTTCCGTTTAATGTCATTTTGTGCAGGGACTGTTCTAAACACGGGAAACACGTGGCACTTCACAGGCATACTACAGACACCCCCCAGGCACCATATTTAAAGGAATATTTCACTTTTTTTTTTTCACTTTAATCGTCATTAAAATCAGTGCTCCCGCCAAAACGGCAGTTTTTAAAACTTTTTTTTGCAGTGACCCATGTCCCCTGAGGCAGGAGGCAGGTCCCCAAACCCTTTTTAGGACACTATCTTGCATATTAGCCGTTAAAATTAGCACTTTCCATTTCGAACGTTCGAGTCCCATAGACTTCAATGGGGTTCTAACGTTCGTACCGAACGCGGGGGTCGTTCGCAAGTTCTGGTGCGAACCGAACCGGGGGGTGTTCGGCTCATCCCTAGTGTGTATGGGGCTTAAGGCTCTGGATTCTCTTTGTGGAGATTCCCATATACTATTGTGGAAAATTTCATTGACATGTGACAACATAATGCCGACATCATCAGTGCCACTATCATGGAGAGTTATACTGAGAAGGGGGGGTACTGTACTGCAAGGGGGGTAGGGAAAGACTGTACTGGGGGGGCTGTATTAGAGGGTGAGAACTGTACTAGGGAGGGAGGTAATTTATTTTATGCTCTGTGTACTGACATGTGCGCTATGCTCTGTGCTAAACACTCCTAAAATCTTGCACTCCTGGGTATGTCATACATTCCTGAATCCCGCTTTGTCATACGCACTCCTTCCTCCTGCATTCTGTGCATTACTTACCCCTGACCTCTGTACTCTCTGCTTTATGCACTCCTGACCCATGCACTCTGTGTCTTAGGCCGCGTACACACGCGCGGACTGTTCGCCCAACCTTGTCCGCTGAACAGTGTTTGGGCGGACAGTCCGCTCGTGTGTGGGGCTTCAGCGGACAGTTTCAGCGGACAGTTGGCCGAACAAGGTCTTACGGAAATTCCGAAAAACTGTCCGCTGAAACCTTGTTTCAGCGGACTGTTCGCTCGTGTGTAGGCTTGTTCGGCCAACTAAGTCTCGCGCATGCTCAGAAAGGATTTCCACGTCGGAAGGTTGCATTGCAGTGTATAGGACGTCGTATTTTTCGTCCCGTCGTACGTGCCGTTCACGTCATCGCGCACGGTTTCAGCAAACTGTTCGTCCGTCGTGTGTGGCCATGTCCGTCCATGCTAAGTTTGAGCGGACTGTTCGCTCAAACTGTTGGACGGACAAAGTTGGGCCAACAGTCCGCGCGTGTGTACGCGGCCTTAAAGTATTTATAAAGCTTAATTATTTTTTTTTAAATAAAAATAACAAACATGTTATACTTACCTGCTCTGTGCAATGGTTTTGCACAGAGCAGCCCCGATCCTCTTTTTCTGGGGTTCCCAGCTGGCATTCCAGGCCCCTTCTCTTCATAAGGTGCCCCCAAGGAAAGCCGCTTTCCTTGGGGGCACCCTTGTATGCATGGGCGTCCGCAGAACTTTTTCCAAGGGGGGGTATCATTTCAAGGCCACTCATGCTCCACCCCTATTCGACAATCTCATGAAAATCTTTCCACTGGTAATACATATGTGTTATATAACAGATAATTCATCTTCACTTTGTATTGGAAGTTACTCTGGCAGCTGTGTTCCTCAAGATAAAAATATGGTAACAACAGATGTATTGCAATGTAAAAAGATGTACATTCTCTAGGCTTTATGGGCATGACATACATACATACATATTTTCAAATTCCAGTTAATAGTGGTAAGTGATCAATCATCAAGGGGGACCCCAGAAACTCAGAACGTGGGGGGGGGCCCTTCTGCAGAAAGAATACTCTAAGGTAAGGGGGGTGGGTTACTAATATAAGGAGGAAACCCTTTATATCAGTGCCCCTTACATTATTGTATTCACTCCCCCTTTACATCAGTGACCCCCGACTGGCCTGGCGGTGCTTTCACTGACCTCCTCTCAGGTGCACTGTGCAGGGCTCAGTCAGTCGGCTCCAGCTTGGAGGTTTTATCCTATAGTCTCCTGTCCACAGTCCACACAAGTCTGACTTCTCCCATGACCCCCATCCCGGCGGTGCTCCCACTCTTGACTCCTCTCCAGACTCCCTCAGAGACTGCCGACTGTGCCCACCAAATGCAGCCTCACTGTGCCCATCAAATGCAGCCTCACTGTGCCCATCAAATGCAGCCTCACTGTGCCGTGAATGCAGTCTCACTGTGCCCATCATTGCAGCCCCTCCTGTGCCCCATGTCCCAGTCTGCAGTCCCTGTCTGTGGGAAGGTGTGTTGTTGATGCTTGGTACAGTACCTTGCATGCTAGCAGGATATCCATGACGGCCAGCAGCAGGCAGGGTCTGTTCTCATTTTGGATGGGGACGGTGCTCCTTCCAGAGGATCTGTCTGCTGTGAGATGGAGTGGTCCCTGGCCACCTGCACCTTCAGCTGTCCTCATTTTCCGGCCCCAGTCAGCCTGCCCTCTGGTCCTGGGGAAGTGGAGAGCACTGGGTGGGAGTTGGAGAGAAGGGGGAGCAAAGAGTACTGGCGGGGTTGGAGAACACATGGGTGGGGGCAAAGAGCAAGGGTGAGTGGGGATCACAGGGGTGGGGAGCGGAGAGCACTGGGGGGGAACTTGAGAGTACTGGGGGGGCCCAACAAGAACAGGGATAGAGAGCATGGTAGGCTGAGAGCACTGGGGGGGCTAAGAGTGTGGGGTGGTGGAGAGCACTGGGGGGGCTAAGAGTGTGGGGTGGTGGAGAGCACTGGGGGGGGCAAAGAGTGTGGGGTGGTGGAGAGCACTGGGGGGGGGGCTAAGAGTGTGGGGTGGTGAAGAGCACTGGGGGGGCAGAAAAACAGGGGTGGAGAGCATGGGGGCTTGAGAGTACTGGGGGGGTACAAAGAGCAGGGGGGAGTAGCTTGAGAGCACCAGTGGGGGCCAGAAAGAACAGGGATGGAAAGCACGGGGGACTGGAGAGTAGAGGGATGGGGAGTGGAGAGTGCTTGGGGGGAGCCAAAAAGAACAGGGGTGGAGAGCACGGAGGGCAGAGAGCACTGGGGGGGCTGGAGAGCACCAGGGGGGCAGAAAGAACAGGGGTGGGGAGAATGGGGGGCTGGAGAGCACTGGGGTGGGGGCTGGAGAGTGATGGGGAGAGCTGAAGAGCACTGGGGGGGAGAAAGAACAGGGGGAGAGAGGAGAGCGCTGGGGGGGAGCACTGGGGGGAGTGGAGAGCACTGGGGGGGGGAGCGGGGGGAGAGAACTGGGGGGAGTGGAGAGCACTGTGGGGGGGGGGAGAACAGGGGGGGAGTGGAGAGCACTAGGGGGAACGGGGGGGAGAACAGGGGGGAGAGCACTGGGATGGTGGCTAGAGAAGGATGGGGAGAGCAGCAAGAACAGGGGAGGAGAAAACTGGGGGGGGGGCAGGAGAGTGTGGTGGTGGAAGAGAGCACTGTGGGGGGGGCAGAAGAGTGTGGTGGAGGAGAGCACTGGAGGGGGTGGCAGGAGAGTGTGGTGGTGGAGGAGAGCACTGGGGGGGGGGGCAGGAGAGTGTGGCAGTGGAGGAGAGCACTGGGGGGGCAGGAGAGTGCGGTGGTGGAGGAGAGCACTGCAGGGGGCAGGAGAGTGTGGAGGTGGAGGAGACCACTGGGGGGGGGGGGGTGGCAGGAGAGTGTGACAGTGGAGGAGTGCACTGGGGGGGGCAGGAGAGTGTGGTGGTGGAGAGCACTGGGGGGGCAGGAGAGTGCGGTGGTGGAGGAGAGCACTGGGGGGGAGGGGGCAGGAGAGTGTGGTGGTGGAGGAGAGCACTGGAGGGAGTGGCAGGAGAGTGCGGTGGTGGAGGAGAGCACTGGAGGGGGTAGCAGGAGAGTGCAGTGGTGGAGGAAAGCACTGGAAGGGGTGGCAGGAGAGTGTGGTGGTGGAGGAGAGCACTGGGGGGGAGAGTGCGGTGGTGGAGTAGAGCACTGGGGGGGGGGGGCAGGAGAGTGTGGTGGTGGAGGAGAGCACTGGGGGGGGGGCTAAGAGTGTGGGGTGGTGAAGAGCACTGGGGGGGGGCTAAGAGTGTGGGGTGGTGAAGAGCACTGGGGGGGCAGAAAAACAGGAGTGGAGAGCACAGGGGGTGGAGAGTACTGGGGGGGTACAAAGAGCAGGGGGGAGTAGCTTGAGAGCACCAGTGGGGGCCAGAAAGAACAGGGATGGAAAGCACTGAGGACTGGAGAGTACATGGATGGGGTGTGGAGAGTGCTGGGGGGAGCCAAAAAGAACAGGGGTGGAGAGCACGGAGGGTAGAGAGCACTGGAGGGGGCTGGAGAGCACCAGGGGGGCAGAAAGAACAGGGGTGGGGAGAATGGGGGGCTGGAGAGTGATGGGGAGAGCTGAAGAGCACTGGGAGGGAGAAAGAAAGAACATGGGGAGAGAGGAGAGCGCTCGGGGGGAGAACTGGGGGGAGTGGAGAGCACTGGGGGGGGGGGAGCGGGGGGGGAGCGGGGGGAGAGGACTGGGGGGAGTGGAGAGCACTGTGGGGGGGGGAGAACAGGGGGGAGTGGAGAGCACTGGGGGGAACAGAGGGGGAGAACAGGGGGGAGAGCACTGGGATGGTGGCTAGAGAAGGATGGGGAGAGCAGCAAGAACAGGGGAGGAAAAAACTGGGGGGGGGGGGGGGCAGGAGAGTGTGGTGGTGGAGGAGAGCACTGTGGGGGGGGGGCAGGAGAGTGTGGTGGAGGAGAGCACTGGAGGGGGTGGCAGGAGAGTGTGGTGGTGGAGGAGAGCACTGGGGGGCAGGAGAGTGTGGCAGTGGAGGAGAGCACTGGGGGGGGGGGCAGGAGAGTGCGGTGGTGGAGGAGAGCACTGTAGGGGGCAGGAGAGTGTGGAGGTGGAGGAGACCACTAGGGGGGTGGCAGGAGAGTGTGACGGTGGAGGAGAGCACTGGGGGGGGCAGGAGAGTGCAGTGGTGGAGGAGAGCACTGGGGGGAGGGGGCAGGAGAGTGTGGTGGTGGAGGAGAGCACTGGAGGGTATGGCAGGAGAGTGCGGTGGTGGAGGAGAGCACTGGAGGGGGTGGCAGGAGAGTGCGGTGGTGGAGGAGAGCACTGGAGGGGGTGGCAGGAGAGTGCGGTGGTGGAGGAGAGCACTGGAGGGGGTGGCAGGAGAGTGCAGTGGTGGAGGAGAGCACTGGGGGTGAGATTGCGGTGGTGGAGTAGAGCACTGGGGGGGGGGGCAGGAGAGTGTGGTGGTGGAGGAGAGCACTGGGGGGGCGGGGAGAGTGCGGTGGTGGTGGAGGAGAGCATTGTGGGGGAGGGGGCAGGAGAGTGTGGTGGTGGAGGAGAACACTGGAGGGGGTGGCAGGAGAGTGTGGTGGTGGAGGAGACCACTGGGGGGGGGGGGTGGCAGGAGAGTGCGGTGGTGGAGGAGAGCACTGGAAGGGGGGGCAGGAGAGTGTGGTGGTGGAGGGGAGCACTGGAGGTGGGGCAGGAGAGTGTGGTGGTGGAGGAGACCACTGTGGGGGGGGCAGGAGAGTGTGGTGGTGGAAGAGAGCACGGGGGGGCAGGAGAGTGTGGTGGTGGAAGAGAGCACGGGGGGCAGGAGAGTGTGGTGGTGGAGGAGAGCACTGGGGGGGGCAGGAGAATGCGGTGGTGGAGGAGAGCACTGGGGGGGCAGGAGAGTGCGGTGGTGGAGGAGAGCACTGGGGGGGGGGTAGGAGAGTGCGGCGGTGGAGGAGAGCACTGTAGCCCCCCCCAATCCTCCTATCTAGGCACTGTGGCACGGATGGGCATCTACTCCTCTGGATCACAGCGCTGGATGGCTGTGTTCGGCGGCCGCTCTGTAACACAGTCCCGCCCCCCCCAGACCGGCTCATGTGATAGGCGGAACGTGATTCTCTCTACTATCACACGAGCTGGTCTGGGGGGGCGGGACTGTGTTACAGACGACCGCCGAACACAGAGCCAGCACTGTGAACCAGAAGAGAGAGCGGAGGATGCAGCATGGCGGCGGCAGTGGGAACACCTTGGGGACTCAAGTGCCCCCCCTTGCCCCCAGCTGCGGACGCCCATGCTTGTATGTTCGCTCTCGAGTCCAGTTGCTGCGTCCATTGACCCGATCCCGTTTCACTGGATATGATTGACAGCAGCGGGAGGCAATCGGTGCCGCTGCTGTCAATCTGTCCAATGAGGAGAAAGACAATGGCAGGATCCACTGCTCTTGCGTACATCGCTGGATCGGATGGGCTCAGGTAAGAAAAAGGGGGGGGGGGGGGTACGTCTGTTTTAAAGCATAGGTAAAACAGAGACTACATTGAGAAATAGGCTCACGTGTCATTCTCTTTAGAGTAAAGCTGCTGCACAGCGCAGTAAAAAATACGTTTAAATACACATTACTTTTATGATTGCTAGTCTGTCACCACTTACAACTGATAATGTAACCTTTGCTCTCCACCATCAAGGAACCTCTGTATTGTCTTGGCTATTGGGTTATATTTTTTAAAGTAGTAATACATCCAGTAACAAATATTTATTATAGCGCAGCTTACCATTTCTTAGATGTGATGGTTGCATTAATTTTCTTTTTTTAGGCTTTCTTTCTTCTATTTTCGTCTCTCCAGCAGAATGTATCAGTTACAGAGATGAGACAAACCATATAACGCTGGCAGGGGTGCTTATGATCAACTTTTTTTTTTATTAATGTAAACATTTTTGCCAAATGGAGAAAAAAACAGTTTGCTGTAACTGCTTATAAAGTATTAGCTAGAGTTTGGCTTCAGTTTGTTAGTATAGCTAACACTTCCATGCCCCAGACTGATAGTGCTGCTGTCTGCTCTACCCGTTGTGCTCCTTCATCCTGAGTGCGGACACTCTAATACAAGCGGTGTGTTACTGGCCAGATCACCAGGTGAAAACATAGGGGAAAAAGCCTAATGCCGCGTACACACGATCAAAATTCCGGACAAAAAAAGATGAGAGCTTTTCATCAGAAAATGCGAAAAATGCGGTGTATGCTCCATCAGAATTTAGCTGTCCGAATTTCCGCCAGCCAAAAATTGATAGCATGTTCTCAATTTTCCAGACGGAAAAACTTTCTAGCAGAAATTCCGATCGTATGTATGCAATTCCGACATGTCAAAAATCACGCATGCTCAGATTCAACTACGACACGGAAGCTATTGGCTACTGGCTACTGGGTATTGAACTTCCTTTTTCTAGTCCCGTTGTACGTGTTGTACGCCACCGCGTTATAAACGATCAGAATTTGGTGTGTGTAGGCAAGACAGCTTGAGCCGAATTCCCTCGGGAAAACCATCAGAGCTTTTTCCGACGAGAATTCCGATCGTGTGTATGTGGCATTAGAAAAGAAAACCGATGAAGCCACCACATCTAATTATTGGTAAGCTGCAAATTTATTACCTTTTTGGTTTTGGGTTTAAGATTTTATAGTGGCTTTTACTAATATGTGATAAAATTTGTCATTATTCTTAAATTTGTAAACAAACTTCTTTATTTATTATTTCCAAATTAGTATACCATAAAACACCAGCTCTTCCAGCTATATAACATCCTCCACCACCCATCGGCACTGCCCTGAGAGAGCCAAGCCTCATGTTCTGCCTGCCAATGCCAAAATTTGTTCAGAGTCTGACTCAGCTCCACATCCTGGATCTTCTTACTGGCAATATAAAATCCAACAGGGATTCAAGGTTCTGAGGATTTGGGCTACAGCTACTTGTGGGGTTAGGCACTATACTGTAGATGGGGACATCCTTTAGCAAATATATTGAAGTATCAATGAAAATGACTTGATAAATGTCATTTGAAAGTATGTCAAAATTTTGCTTGCTTTTAAAATTTTGGAACAAATGGACTTTCCAGAAAGAGACCTCATTCAAGAGAAATTTTCAATCCTGCTCCTTTGAATTTACTTATCACTGCGATTATGAACATACTCCAATTTGACCCCACTAACCATTGGAAAATAAAACAAACATTCTTGCAAATTAAATGTGTTTGAAGAAAATTCTGCTAGTGTGTGGCCAGCTTAGGAGGCCACCTGTTTTTCTCCAGTGGAATCGCTCCCTCTGTAGCCGAGACAGCGAGATGTTGCTCCTATCACTAGCAATTGAGACTTGGCAGCATTTTAGGCCAGCAGCGTGCAGCATCATGCTGTCTGTGACTACAGAGGGAGCAATTTCATAGGCAGCCTTTTTAGCATAGCTCCCAATTGTCCCTGATTTAGAGGGACTGTCCCTCATTGGGAAAAATGTCCTTCTGTCCCTCTTCCCGCCTCTGTTGCCCCTCATTTTGGTCTGATCTATATAGGTGTATATAAAATGCATGACTTATCTATAAAAAAAGAATTTTACCATGCTAAATCTTTCATTCAATTTCCAAATTGATGCATTTGCAAATTCCAAAAGACAAAATAAAGGAATAGTAGTGCTTAAAATGCACTTGTGGGTTTAACCAGTGGTGGCTGGTGGTTTCTTTTTCGTGGAGGGCGGCAAACAACCACCCTCCTGCTGTTGGTCGGTTGGATCACCCACACCCCCCCTCCATCCAGCTCTGCACTTACCCCCTCTAGGTCACGGGGCAGGCAGTGCTCCTACAGGCGACGGACGGTTTCCATGGCATCTCCTCCTGCTCTGCATCATGGCTGTTTCCACCGTGTGTCTCCTCCCTCCTCCCCCTAGGCATCTAGGATAGGATCGCCTGTCCTTCCTTTCAGCCATTCGGGTGACAGGTCTCAGGACCTACTTCTTGATTAGGCAGGAGAAGTATCAGTGTGACAATAGCAAATATTTGCTTGCTATTGTCACACAACTAGGTGTGCTCGGAGCGCAGTGCTCTGCGCCTCGAGCCAACCCTTTTTTGAAGCCTATTTGAGCCTCCGGCTCTAATCACGTACTTAACCCCCCCATTGGAATCCATGCATCTGGCACCCTGCAGTGAATATTTACTTTTCTTAGTAAACAAGATTGAGTTAGTTCACTTCAGTTAACCAATAATGTGCCCGCAATTTTTTTTTTTAGGTTTCGTTAGCAGTTTTTAAAATGATCTCTGTGTCAACTTATCTACTATTGTATGCTATGCAGAGTGAACATACAACTTTTACAATGCTTAAGGAACAGCCTCTACTACTTTAGTAAATCAAGACGACACTAGTGTGCACAGACTATTGCATTAGGGTGTGCACCCCAAAGCTAAAACACATATTCTTGTCTGTCTGCAAATATAAATTTACTATATATATACACAGTATTTCACAAAAGTGAGTGCACCCTTCAAATTTTTGTAAATATTTTATTATATCTTTTCATGTGACAACACTGTAGAAAAGACACTTTGCTACAATGTAGTGAGTGTACAGCTTGTATAACAGTGCAAATTTGCTGTCCCCTCACAATACCTCAACACACAGCCATTAATGTCTAAACCACTGGCAACAGAGTGAGTACACCCCTAAGTGAAAAAGTTAAAATTCGGCTCAAAGTGTCAATTATTTTCCAGCACTGCCTTAACCCTCTTGGGCATGGAGTTCAACAGAGCTTCACAGGTTGCCTCTGGATTCCTGTTTCACTCCTCCTTGATGACATCGTGAAGCTGGTAGTTGTTAGAGACCTTGCGCTCCTCCACCTTCCATTTGAGGATGCCCCACAGATGCTCAATAGGGTTTAGGTCTGGAGACATGCTTGGCCAGCCCTTACCCTCAGCTTCTTTAGCAAGGCAGTGGTCATTTAGTAGTAGTTCATTTCTTGGGACGGCTGGAGAGGGTTTGGGCTGGCCACTCCTTGTGCAAAGTGTCACTCCAGCGACAAGTGTTTGGCACTTGCACATGGGCACTTTGACTAAGGCCCTGCGACAAAAAAGTAAGTACAGACATTAGTGTTCCACACCTATTTTACATGAAGTTCCCCTTCATTCTCTAACTTTCCTCAGCCCTCCTTCCATTCCCATCTCCTCACCGTCCATGCTCACACTAATTTTTGCTATAACGTCCTCTCTCCTCAAAATCTCACGTCTTTACCCCCCCCCCCCAGCACCCAACCTGTACATATCTCCCTCTCTTCTACCCATTCAATATTATTGCACTTATCACCTCCTGCTCATTCTAAGCCCACACAGTATCACCACTTCCACTACACTTCCCTCCTATAAATCCCACTTCCGCCTTACCACCCTCACCCTCCTACTACTCCTAATGTCTGGAGACATCGCACCAAACCCCGGCAGTCCCACACCCAATTCCCACCCCCAAAATTGACTGTCTACCTCCTCCAACAGTAGTCATAACTCCCACCATCTCATCCCGATTCCACAAGTCGGCCCCCCTCTTTCATGTGCCCTCTGGAATGCCTGCTTGGTCTTTAACAAACTAGCTTCTGTCAATGACCTTTTCCTCTCCAAATCCCTTAATCTATTTGCTATTACCGAAACATGGCTCCAGGAATTCAACGTTACCTCTCCAGCTGACCTGTCCCACAGTGGCCTCCTCCGGACTCACTCCACCAGACTCAGAGGACAAAAAGGAGGTGGTGTCGGATTTCTCTCCCTACAATGCACCTTCCAGGTTCTTCCCACACCTCCCTCTTTTTCCTCCTGCTCTTTCAAAGTGCACTCGTCTTTTCTCTCCAGCTTGTCTGAGGGTCGCAGTCATTTATCGGCCTCCTGGACCAGTGTCACACTTTCTGGATGACTTCTCTGCATGGCTACCCTACTTTCTCTCCTCTGGAGTGCCTGCCATCATCCTAGGTGACTTTAACATTCCAATCAATGTTAATACTGCAACCACTTCTCAACTGCTCAACCTAACCTCCTCATTTAACCTAACACAATTGACACAAACCACCACTCCCTCCAACGGCAATACTCTCAACCTCGTATTCTCCTATCGCTGCACTCCCTGCAACATCCCTAACACCCCTTTTCCTCTCTCTGATCACAACCTTATCCGTTTCACACCCTCCTTGTCTCCTACCTCCCATGCAGCCAACCTACAAACCACTACCCGCAGAAAACTTTGCAACCTTAACCCTTCCCTTCTTTATTCTGCTACTGATGGCCCTTACGACAAAATCGCACCCCTGTCCTGCCCAGACCTAACCACTTCCATCTACAACAACACGCTGTCATCCCCCCTAGACATACTTACTCCACTTTCTATGCGCAGAACCAGGTTCCATCTGCCACAACCCTGGCAAACAGATGACATCAGAAGTCTCAAGAGACACAGCCGTGCTCTTGAGCGAGCATGGTGTCTAAGTCCCTGCAAGACTTTACCCTCTACAAATCTGCCCTTCTCAAATACAACTCCTGCCTCCACACTGCTAAACAAACCTACTACAACACTCTCATCAAAATCCTCTCATCCAAACCTTGTCAACTCTTTTCTACCCTTAATGCCTTACTTCACTCCCCACTGCCCCCATCCACCAACTTGGTTTCCACTCAACCAATTGCTAACCATTTCAAAAGCAAAATTAAAACCATTCGCAAGGAGATATCCAGCATTCAACTTCCTCCCTTACCCAACACATCAGTTCCAACACCACACTCAATACTCTCCTCCTTCTACCCAGTTACCACCAATGAAGTTGATAAACTCCTCTCACAATTACAGTGACCACCTTCCCACTCTATCCTAAACTCCCAAACCCACATCTTCAACCTCTCCCTCTCCTCAGGCTCCTTTCCTTACCTCCTGAAACATGCACTGGTTACCCCCATACTTAAAAAAAAAAACCCTCACTAGACCCCACCTGTTTTAATAACTTAAGATCCATCTCCCCGCTCCCATTTGCCTCCAAGCTCATAGAACAGCTTGTCCGCGATCAAATGAGTTGCTACCTCACGGACAACAACTACAGTCCAGCTTCCATCCACAGCATTCTACTGAAACTGCCCTACTAAAACTCACCAATGACCTACTAACTGCTAAAACCAATGGCCATTACTCCATACTCATATGATTAGTCCTCTCTGCTGCCTTCGGCACAGTTGACCACCTGCTCTTACTCAGCAAACTACACTCCCTTGGCCTCCATGATTCTGCTTTATCCTGGTTCTTCTCCTACCTATCTCAGTGCACTTCCAGTGTCACTTACAACTCCATCTACTCTACTCCTCTTCCTCTCTCTGTTGGGGTACCCCAAGGCTCTGTCCTTGGGTCCCTACTATTCTGGCTCTATTCCTCTTTCCTGGGCCAGTTGATAACCTCCCATGCCTTCCAATACCACCTCTACTCCAATGACAGCCAGATCTATCTCTCTACTCCTCAACTCACCCCCTAGAGCTCCTAACGGATCTCAAACTTACTAAATTACATCTCGGTATGGATGTCACACCACTTTCTCAAACTCAATCTTTCTAAAACTGAGCTTATAATATTTCCTCCTTCCCGGTCCCACTCCCCATAACTTTACCATTAATATCAACAGCACAACCAATGGTCCCTCCACACATGCCAGGGGGCTGGGTTTAATCCTTGACTCTGACCTCTCCTTCAGCCCCCACATCCAATCACTGGCTAAATCCTGCCGCCTTAACCTCCACAACATCTCCAGAATTCGACCCTTTCTGACTAATGACACTACAAAGAAACGTACTCACTCCTTGATTATTTCCCGCCTTGACTACTGCAACTCTCTCCTTAATGGCCTACCCTTACGCAGGCTATCCCCCCTTCAGTCTATTATGAATGCTGCTGCTAGACTAATACAATATATAAAAGGAATCCACATTAATTGATTGCAAAATACAAAAACCCACCGATTCGTCCTTAGGACGGTATATCTCCCTGAAAGCAACCGAAATTGAAAATGATTTGGTAAGGGTCAAAGAGATGACCCTGGAAAGAAATGAAGGGGAGATCAACCATGGTGTCAATATAAAGTTTTGTATAAAGTTTTATTGGTGAAGTACAAATAACTGGTCACTCCAAGCAGGGAAGTACAACCACTCCCTGATAAATACACTGTAATTAAACGCTGTCACGATAATTAAAAAGCGCCAAACCATAAACTCCACTAGATCAAGACGAACGACCAAGCCCGGGAGGGATATTGGACTCCTATATTTGATATTCCATTCGTGGCGGCTCCTGTGCGCATGCGCGGGAGTGACGCCATCGCTGCTCTGGCGCTGTGAGTGGCCGGAGCAGCGATACCCGGAAGAAGATGGATGCTCCGGACTACAGGGAACAGCGGTGACATTGCTGGCTCCTGTGTCAGGTAAGTGACACATAATGGGCTACTATGCAATGCATAGTAGCCCATTATGCTTTACCTTTGCAGGGAGACAAAGAGCAAGTAAACCCATAAGGGTTTACTTCCTCTTTAAGCTATATTGCTAGTTCAAAGCAGTAATCAGTAACAAGACGTACAAGGCTTTAGCCTGTATGAAGCTCCAAGGAGGTAGTAGTCATTTCTACTGAAATAACGCTTCCACAATCTCTATGTTAGCTACGTTATGTGAACACCTATCAGAGGGGATTCATTTAATTTTGCTGTGGCACTGTTATAAACATGGGAAAGATGCGCTACTTTACAGACATACTAAAGACACCCCCCATGCATGCTATTTAAAGGAACATTTCATTTTTATTGCTTCACTTTAAGCATTATTAAAATCACTGCTCCCGAAAAAAATGCAGTTTTTAAAACTTTTCTTTCCATTGATACATGTCCCCTGAGGCAGGGCCTGGGTCCCCAAACACTTTTTATGGCAATAACGTGCATATTAAAATGGGCACTGATTTTCCATATTCTTGTCCCATAAATTTTAAAGAGGTTGTAAACCCTTACAGACCACTTTGACCTACAGGTAAGCCTAGATTAAGGCTTACCTGTAGGTCCAAGAAATATCACCTAAACCTACCCTGTTGTATCCTAGCGTTAGAGTTGTAAGAGCCAAGGAGGGGCTTCCCACATCCGTGTACTGTGCTGTCTGTTAGACTTGTGCTGCTGAATTGCGGCGTTGCCTTTGCTGTAGTCCTCAGCTATAGCTGTTTGTACCGGAGATTGATGGTGGTTGTGCTTTTAGATCAACTCAAAGATAGTCTAATCATCCAAAAAGGTATAAGAGGCACATCCGGAAAGGGGAACGTCATACCCTAACCTGGGCACCTTGGTCTTCTTTCCTCACCTCTTGTTACAAAGACATTGTCTCTTCGACACCACAGAGCTCCTAACCAATCTACCTGGGTTTGTCCAATCTAAGGTTTACCTCCTTGAAATCCCAATAGCTTCTCTCTGAGCTGATTGTATTATATGTATGCTAGCATGTTTGCCAGACCCCATCCCTCTCTCTCCTCCCCCCTCCACTCCTTCTCTCCTTCTCCTCCTTTATCTCTTTCCCCTTTCATCTTTTACTCTTCTTCCTTTATATATCAGTATCACAATTATTATCTCTTTGTAAATGCTTCCAAGATATTCATCCTTCTGATATAAGCTGTCTAACGGGCTCACCTACCCCCATACCAACGGCCACATTTTATCAACCCAGTCTTCCTAAAGTCTTCATACCACTGTTGGCCTTGTTTGTACACATTCCATTGTTTACCTGATCGGCACATAGGTGCCATGATATACATTCATTATTATCGTTGGAATATTGACTTACTGTGTTAATGTACCTCCTGCTGTCTTTTTATGCCTTTTGTTCAATAAAAAGATATTAAACAAAAAAAAGAGGCACATTTGGTCCAGCACCTGTGAGGTAGGGCTTCAGTAGCCTATAGGTGAATACCAAGTGAGCCGTTCAAAGTCCAACCCTCCGGTGTAGATGGTAGGCAAAACCACCTTATCGCCTGAGCATGGGGATCATCGGAAAGTGTGGGGGCATGCCGGTGCTAGCATTTGTCTAAGCGTTTCATACACAAGAACGTGTACTTCATCTGGACATTGTACGTGAATAATTGAAGTCTTTTTATAGGACCATATATCCAATCACATTTCGATCATGTGCAAGTAAGGAATGATTGCCATCTTGTGGTGACTTTTAAAAACTACAGTGAAAGCATAAAAATGCTACAGGAGCTGAATAGGCTAACTCATTAAATTAACAAGTATGATAAGTCTCAATAACAAAGATTGAATTAAAGCGGAGGTCCACCCTAAAATGGACCTCCGCTCATCGGAATCCCCCCCCCTCCGCCGCCACAATTGGCACCTTTCAGGGGGGAGGGGGGTGCAGTTACCTAGATAATCCAGGTAACTGCACCCACTTCCGGGATAGCTGTCTGCGGAAAGGGGCGTAGATTACGCCCCTTTCCGCAACTGCCCGCCCCTTTGCGCAAGTGCCCCGCTGCCTGCTGGGAAACACACAGTTCCCAGAGGCAGCGGGGACCGTCCGGATTGCGCCGCGCGGCTCGCGCATGCGCAGTAGGGAACCGGGAAATGAAGCCGAAAGGCTCCATTTCCTGATTCCCATACCCAAGATGGCGGTGGCAGGACCCGACAGACGACCTAGCGATCAGCTTCGGGTGCCGACATTGCGGGCGGACAGGTAAGTGTCACTATTTTAAAAGTCAGCAGCTGCAGTGTTTGTAGCTGCTGGCTTTTAAAAAAAAAAAAAAAACGCGGAGTCCCGGTGGACTCCCGCTTTAAGTATCATCTCTCTTAACACTTAGCTTATCAAGGAATTCATGTATAAACATGTTTCACATGCCCTAACGCCTATTCTAGGGCTAAAGGTGGACTAAGCCCTTATCTGTCTAGACCCAAGGAGGTGAGGCATTATAGAGTTGGGAACCATGATAAGGACAACATTGGTAATTGGTGGGTCATACGGTTTGGTGACTGTCTCCAAAAAATATTTTTTAAAAAAGGGAGGGGGGGGGAGGGGAGGAGAAAAAAGGGGGGGGGTTATTTTTTTAAGTAGGGATTACAGTAAAATAAACTCGATGATCACATTATCATGGTTCAAGAAAGATCTTCAGACTCAGCTCATTATTGCTAGACTAATACACCTCACTAACTGATCCGTGACTGCTGCTCCTCTCTGCCAGTCCCTGCACTGGCTTCCCCTACCCCACTGTATAAAATTCTAAATGCTATCCACAACCTACAAGGCCATTCACAACATCACACCCAGTTACATCACCAGCTTCATTTGCATATATGGCCCAAACCGTCCCCTACGCTCCTCCCAGAACCTCCTGCTCTCTAGCTCCCTTGCTACCTCATCTCATGTTTGTCTTCAGGACTTCTCCAGAGCCTCTCCCATCCTCTGGAATTTTCTGCCCCAGTATATCCGATCAGCCCCTAACGTGTCCACCTTTAGGACATCCCTGAAAACTCAATTATTCAGGGAAGCCTATCCCACACCCACCTAACAACCCCATCAGATAATTCCCCGCATCTATTACCTTTTGTACCTCCACCCCTTCCCTTAAGAATGTAAGCGCTACGTGCAGGGCCCTCCTGTCCCTTCTGTATTGTACTGTAATTGTGCTGTCCCCCCTCTACATTGTAAAGCGCTGCGTAAACTGTTGGTGCTACAAAAATCTTTATTAATAATAATAATCTCATTTGCCTTCTCTGGTATGAATGGTATGTATCCCCCTGAACTGGTGAATCTAGAGAGGTGTATGCACCCATATTAACCCTATTTTATTTTTTTAAATATAAGCCTGCTCCTAAGGCTCGCTTTTTTTCCCAGGATGTCTTTAGTGTAAAGAACCATTTTACTAGATCTTCTCTAAGGTAACTACTCCATCTACTGGCAAAAAAAGGAACAGCATTTAAAATATTTTGTTTCAAAAATGCATCCTAGGGAAAACATATACCTCTTATAGCTCTGCAACTCTTTCACAAGAACTTTGAATCATACAATTCTATCACTGCTTCTGAAATAAAATAAAATTAAGAATTATACACAGATACTCTGTTCACAATGAGGACCCTAGTCCATCTCCTATCCCGTCTGCCAAGTCTAGCTTGACATGCATGTGTGCTGACACCACCTGGGTGTGTAATAGCTGATTAACCTTGGCTAAATGTGTGGAGCTTGTAAAAAGGAAACAGGATAGTGGCTTTAGGGACATACTAGGAATATTTAGGACTTAGGGTGCAGTGGGAGCCTAGGGGTAGTGGGGGATTTTCTTTTCTGCAGGTGGAGAGTCATCCCTGAGGGTGGATGTTGCCTTTTTCGTACCACATATTATTGTACACTATATATATGTCCAAATAAAACTATTTGGTAGCTTAAGTAGGTGCTATATCATTTGTGGTGTTTTTCAGTTAAACTCTATTTAAGACCCTGGCTCTCGAGTTTGGTGTGCATTTTGCAAGTGGTTAGAGTAGGGACAGATCACCTGTCTGTCAAAGACAGTATTTAGCGTCAGAGAAAGGTTCCAGAAGTGTAGGGAAAGCATAGGGACCTGTCATCCTTCCTGGAAGCCTCCCCATTTTGGAGCAGACCGGCAATGACACATTCCGCCCTTTGAGACAGAGATTGTCTGCAACTTTGGTCCACCACTCTACTGCCACTTTGCTATTACAACTCATGAGTGCTCCCAGTTGGGTTGCTTTCCCGCCCAGCCTGTTTGTTTTTTGCTGGACTTTCATTATAATATATTTTTTTTTTGCCGAATTACACTAATCTTCCCACATGAACATCAGCACTTCTAATCACTAAGCACCACCACCATGATAGCATCTTGTTTTTTTTTTTTTTGTGGTCAATCAGCTACACACAGAATTTAAAATAAACCTGTACATTTGTAAGGTGGCATGTTAGTTACTGTCTTCTCAGTTATGGTCAAGAGTGCCTAATGACTGATCAGTGAGGTCTGCCATCACATTGATGGGCCAACCATAAGACACAGGAGAAACAGTAAGAAATACAAGGCCAAGGATCAGATAAGGAAGGCGGATAGAGGGGTCAACCCAGAATGTTCATTTCACAGCACAAATGGAGAGGGCAGAGCTGTACTCTGCTGACCCCTGCACTCCCAACTTCTGGACTTCTGGTGCATTATGCTCTTCTGACCCCTGTGCTCTGTGTCTTAAAGCGTCTGTTACCCCAACACTTCATATTCTTGATATGTGCCTGCTGTAGCATGTACTTGTATGAGAAAGTATCCTGTTCTCTTTGTATTGCTTCCTTTATGTAAAATCTCTGGTGATCCTGCCAGTGCCCCTGCTTCCCTAATAAAAACTGACCACACTAAGTAGGAGAGCACCCTGTGGTCAGTTCTCTAGCTGTGTTTGGAACTCACTGTGTTACCCTCCAAATATCAGACTTGTCCTAACACTCCACCCGCACAGCTATTCACTGGGAAGCTCAGCATTCTGCTGCTTCTCCTCCCCCCCCAGCTCATTATGCAGCTGAGAACAGAGAGACTGTGATCACTTATAAAAGAGGCGAAAAAAGGTATTAATAATGCATTTTTATATCTATATAAACATGTTGTGTCTTTCATTTCTACTTTAAACTGAATGGATTGGTTTAGTGATCGTTTACAATCAGTTTGAGCATTTTTGTCCCTTCAGCTCTATGCAATCTCTAATTCTGAGTATAAAAGTAGTGCAAATGATAAGATAAGCGTACAAAGGGGGATCAGTGGTTTTACTTATCTCCACCCAGTCTTGAGATAGCTAGGTGATGTCTCTACATACCAGGTACCTAAATTAGATCCCACTAATGCGTTTAAACGATCCTTTACTGACTTTTCGGATCAAGGGAAGAAGGTGGCAGTTAGACAATAAAATGGCAAAATATCTGTTTGTGGAAAACACTGTAGCTTTAGACTTCCACCATCTACCGAAGATCTATATGTGGGCTTATTTCAATCTGGGCTGACCGATAGTTGCAGAGATCAGTTTAGTCCTGGAACATTTAGGACTGTGGACAGGCATGCACATACGAACTATGATATTGAGGTTTCCAGGCAATATTAGGGACACTATTATAGGGTTGACTCACATTTTGGACGTTAAGTGGCGAATAGGTTTTATCTGGATTACTTTATTTATTAAATATTTGGATTCATCAATTCTGCATTAGTTAGCCCTACCATTTTAATTTCAATAAGTCTTTGCGATTTTATAGGAAAATACAAATACTTTCATTTAGAAAGGCAAAAATATTTAAACAGACATGAGAAGTACAATAGAAGACACCTACGAAAAGGAGTGCAAATCTATTTGAACCCCAATGTAAGATGGAGCCTCCGAAATAAAAAAACAATAACTTAACCATTTTGACAGGCATAGTTCATATACAGTGCCTTGCAAAAGTATTCGGCCCCCTTGAACTTTTCAACCTTTTACCACATTTCAGGCTTCAAACATAAAGATATAAAATGTTTATTTTTTGTGAAGAATCACCAACAAGTGGGACACAATTGTGAAGTGGAATGAAATCTATTGGATAATTTAAACTTTTTTAGCAAATAAAAAACTGTAAAGTGGTGCGTGCAAAATTATTCGGCCCCTTTACTTTCAGTGCAGCAAACTCACTCCAGAAGTTCAGCGAGGATCTCTGAATGATCCAATGTTGTCCTAAATGACTGATGGTGATAAATAGAATCCACCTGTGTGTAATCAAGTCTCTGTATAAATGCACCTGCTCTGTGATAGTCTCAGGGTTCTGTTGAAAGTGCAGAGAGCATCATGAAGACCAAGGAACACACCAGGCAGGTCCGTAATACTGTTGTGGAGAAGTTTAAAGCCGGATTTGGATACAAAAAGATTTCCCAAGCTTTAAACATCCCAAGGAGCACTGTGCAAGCGATCATTTTGAAATGGAAGGAGTATCAGACCACTGCAAATCTACCAAGACCTGGCCGTCCCTCTAAACTTTCAGCTCAGACAAGGAGAAGACTGATCAGAGATGCAGCCAAGAGGCCCATGATCACTCTGGATGAACTGCAAAGAACTACAGCTGAGGTGTGAGAGTCTGTCCATAGGACAACAATCAGTCGTACACTGCACAAATCTGGCCTTTATGGAAGAGTGGCAAGAAGAAAGCCATTTCTCAAAGATATCCATAAAAAGTCTTGTCTAAAGTTTGCCCCAAGCCACCTGGGAGACACACCAAACATGTGGAAGAAGGTGCTCTGGTCAGATGAAACCAAAATCGAACTTTTTGCCCACAATGCAAAACAATATGTTTGGCGTAAAAGCAACACAGCTCATCACCCTCAACACACCATCCCCACTGTCAAACATGGTGGTGGCAGCATTATAGTTTGGGCCTGCTTTTCTTCAGCAGGGACAGGGAAGATGGTTAAAATTGAGGGGAAGATGGATGCAGCCAAATACAGGACCATTCTGGATGAAAACCTGTTGGAGTCTGCAAAAGACCTGAAACTGGGACGGAGATTTATCTTCCAACAAGACAATGATCCCAAACATACAGCAAAATCTACAAAGGAAAGGTTCACAAATAAACGTATCCAGGTGTTAGAATGGCAGACCTGAATCCAATCGAGAATCTGTGGAAAGAGCTGAAAACTGCTGTTCACAAACGCTCTCCATCCAACCTCACTGAGCTCGAGCTCTTTTGCAAGGAAGAATGGGCAAGAATTTCAGTCTCTCGATGTGCAAAACTGATAGAGACATACCCCAAGCGACTTGCAGCTGTAATCGCAGCAAAAGGTGGCTCTACAAAGTATTAACGCAAGGGGGCCGAATAATTTTGCATGCCCCACTTTTCATTTTTTTATTAGTTAAAAAAGTTTCAAAAATCCAATAGATTTCGTTCCACTTCACAATTGTGTCCCACTTGTTGGTGATTCTTCACAAAAAATAAAAATTTTATATCTTTATGTTTGAAGCCTGAAATGTGGCAAAAGGTTGAAAAGTTCAAGGGGGCCGAATACTTTCGCAAGGCACTGTATAGGAGAGCTTTTCGATTTTTTTTTTTTTTTTTTTTTATTACTATTTTTTTTTTTGTAGTTATCTGTGAAATTGCTTCTAAAACTTTTTTTAATTGATGAGACCGTCTATCTGCAGAAATGTGGATCCTCCATGGGGTCAAGTTTTCACCCTCCCTTGCCAACCTCCATATGGGTTGGTGGAAGGAATTATTTAACATTTCTGATCCTAATCCCTACAGAGAACAGATTTTTTGACATGGCAGATGTATTGATGGTCTGCTATTAATATGGAACAGTGACAGTAAGCTCTTAACTGATATATGATTTATATAGTATTTTAATAGCAATGGTTTGAATTTGAGCTTTACATATGTGCATCAGAGTGGAGTGATTCATTTTTCAGATATCACTAGAAGGGACCAGTGATACAGATTATCACTAAAATTATTATTAAGACCTTTCTGAGGTGAAGCACTGGTAATTCAACTTTGCAGGCTACCAGCTGTCATAACCCCCCCACACACACACACACACACACACACTATCAATGTTACACAAGTAGATTGAGGAACACTTTTGTGATTGGGTAGGGAGACTATACAAAAAAGACATATATCAACAAGTTACCTTTGTTACTTTATATTTTTATAGAATATCATATTATAACTTACATTGAGAAAAACCTGCTTGTCTTAAGCCCGGTACACACAGGCAACAAACTGGATGATTCAGCAGTAGGGATGAGCCAAAACACTCCCTGGTTCAGTTCACAGCAGAACATGCGAACGGGCAAAAAACTTGTTCGAACACCGGTAAAGAGCAAGTAATCCCTGATGGGTTTACTTCCTCTTTGTTTCCCTGGAAAGGTAAAGCATAATGGGCTACTATACATCGCATAGTAGCCCATTATGTGTCTATTACCTGACACAGGAGCCAGCGATGTCACCGCTGTCCCCTCTTCCACAGAGCATCCATCTTCTTTCCGGGTATTGTGGCTCCGGCGCTGTGATTGGCTGGAGCAGCGATGACGTCACTCCCGCACATGCGCATGGCAGCAGCTTCTAACGGTATATCACTGTTAGCAGTGGCATGCTCAGTGCGCCTGAGCGCCGCTGTCTACGGCGCATGCGCCGTAGACAGCTGTGCCTGTCTTTTTGCAAATATCTCCTAAACCATGTAGGTTTAGGAGATATTTCTTGGACCTACAGGTAAGCCTTAATCTCTCTGTAAGGGTTTACAACCTCTTTAAAGTCTATGGGACGAGAACATGGAAATTAGTGCCATTTTAAAGGCTTATATGCAAGTTATTGCCATAAAAAGTGTTTGGGGACCCAGGCCCTGCCCCAGGGGACATGTATCAATGGAAAGAAAAGTTTTAAAAACGGCTGTTTTTTCAGAAGCAGTGATTTTAATAATGCTTAAAGGGAAACAATAAAAATGAAATGTTCTTGAAATAGCATGCATGGGGGGTGTCCTTAGTATGTCTGTAAAATAGTGCATCTTTCCCATGTTTATAACAGTGCCACAGCAAAATTAAATTTCTAAAGGAAAACATGTAATTTAAAACTGCTTGTGGCTGTAATGTATTGTTGGATCCCGGCAAAATGCATACCAGGACCTTCCACCCAATTGTTTTTACATGCCGTGGAGGTCCCCCAGGCACTTTAGACTCTGAACAGCAGTATATATAATGTATTATATGACCTGCCCTATATACTCTGCAGAAAATTGGGCCTTAGGTGTTGGTGGTACCAGAACACTGTAAGCCATCACAGTTGCTCTTGTTGGGCCCAGGCCCTGCTGTGAAACATGACTGCCAGTTTCTTGTCCTTCTGTAGCTCTCCCTATCTCTAGGCTCACGTTACTCCCTTCCTCAACCTGGGAACCACCATTCAAGCCTTTAAAATGCTGCGCATCCTCTAGCAGCATATAACCGACACAGTGGTCGAATAATTCTGGGAACTCCTCCGTGCATGATGGTGGGGCTATGGAAGAAGTGACTGTGGACAAGGAGCCAGTGGAATAGGCCGTTTTGACAGCTGTGTTGGAAGGCACACTACTCTGAGCCTGGGTGACAGAGGATGAGGACAGATTCGTTATCTACTCTACCAACTCTTCTGCATGTTGTGGCTCAATAACACTGCCAGTAGGGAATGCACCATGTCCACGACCACTACTGTTGACTGTAGACACAGAGGCTGCTTGCCCTCTTTTAGTGGCCTGTGAGTGTCTACCTCTCCTTGGTAGCCTTCCGGACATGATGTATTTTTTGTTTTGCAACACCACACTACACTGTATTAGATACTATGTACACCGCCTGAAGTGTATTAGAAACTGTACAATGGCTGCACTATATTTTATATACCACAAGAAGTGTAGTAGAAACAGTACACACTGTATTAGATACTGTGTAAACTGCCTGCACTGTATTAGCAACTGTACAACGGCTGTGCTGTATTATATACTGTGTACACCACCAGAAGTGTATTAGAAGCTGTCCACACTGTATTAGGTACTGTGTACACCGCCTGCACTGTATTAGCAACTGTACACCATGGAATGCACTGTAGATATAGGCTACACTGGATGCAGAGTATATATAAATATACTAGACTGTGTTTGTGTGTGTGTGTGTGTGTGTGTGTATATATATATATATATATATATATATATAAAAAATCTCAAATACATTGCCACTATGTATAACCTACTACTACTGAATAACCTGCCTGCTTAATCTAACTCAAGCTAACTCTCTGTCCACACCAACAACGCTACACGTGGCAGCTCTGTAAGCAGCCTTATATAGTGTGGGGGCATCTCAGCAGAGCGTGCTGCGATTGGCCAAAGCATGCAGGTCAGGTGCATGCTTTGGCCAATCTTAATACAGCAATGCACTGCAATCTCACAGTGCATTACGGGGCGTTCTGCGATGCTCAAACTTTCTGAAAATGCCCCATATGTTTGGTTCATTTTAGAACAAACACCCAATGTTCGAGTCACTTGTGTTGACGAAGGAATCAATCAGTATTTTTTCATTCAACCCCCTAGTACAGGGGTATGCATTTAGCGGACCTCCAGCTGTTGCAGAACTACAAGTCCAATGAGGCATAGCAAGATTTTGGCAGCCAGAAGCATGACACCCAGAGGCAGAGGCATGAGCGGACTTGTAGTTTTGCAACAGCTGGAGGTCTGGATAATTGCATATCCCTGCTCTAATATGTCTATATATTGAAGATCTTGCTGTGTTGCCAACCTATTTGATGGACTTGCTATCAAAAATTGACCTGGTGTTTGCCTTTTTTTCACTGCTGTATCCTCTGATGTCTATTTATTCTTGCATTAAAACCCTTACCTGTGCTCTTTATTTATAACAAGTTTGGGCCTAAAATTTGATATTTAAACGAAAATCTATGGTCACAGCGTACATTTTCATTTCATAACATCAACGTTGTAAAAGCAGTACAAACATTAGTTCTAAAATGTCTCCTGGCCAACTCTTTCCTCAACTTTATGGATTCCCTGCATACTTTGTAGCTTCCACTCTGCTGTTACTATGTTATATGCATATAGTTTATTAACACCAGTAAGTAAGTAAAGCACAAGGTGCCTCCCAAACAAAAATTCCTCCCATTTCCCAACACAATCCCTCCCCCTCTATGACAAAACCACCTCCAACAAACAAATTTCCCCCCTACTGAATTGTACTCACCAGACCTATTTGGCGAGTCAGATATCAGGAGCTTGGCAGAGTTTCCAGAAGGAACCCCGCTTTGATCTGGATCATCGGGAACGCAGACATCTAAATGCCGGCTAGGTAAGCTGTCCTTAAGCTTGCTATATTTCTGCCTTTCCTATGTATCCTATCTGTCGGTTCTCAAGGAAACCAGACCACTCTCGGACCTTTCTGGTTGGGTAACGTGTGTGTGCGAATGTGTTTGTGTCCCCCTTCACGGGCTGGACTGTGTGTGGATAGGGAGAATCCTCTGCAGTTCCCTGCGTTGACTCCTTGTGGGTGACCTGGGTCAGAGGCGCATGGTAGGGTCAGATAAAACTCAGAGAAGAGAAGAGACGAGGAGGGTCTCTTAATGAGTGTTTTGTCTATTGTCATAATCCCCTTCTATCCACGTAGATAAGTGGAGACTTTTCTTGTAAATCTGCAGATTTGCTGTACTATTTGTTTTAGAGGCAAGAGTGTATAGGCACAGATAGAGAAGACTGGCCAGTCATTATGGGCATTAATTTAAGTAAGAGAATGAAGGGAGAGAAGCCTTCAGAAAATGCCCAGCGCAAGATGAGCGCTAGAGAATATATGAACCGAAGGTACGGTTCCGCCTATACTGAGCCCCTAGATAAATGGGTAGAATGGACAAAGGGAACAGCTAAACCTTTAAAATCTGAACGGACATTTTAAACACAGTGATTGAGTCCTGTGAAATCTGTTCCTGCAGCTGCAGTATTAACTTTGTTTTAGAGTCCCAATCAGAAATCAGTCATAACAATTTGCTGATGATTCGTCCCAGTCTGCCATCTGCTGTGAGTTCCCTAACCTAATCCCCATTGGTAGTACCTGTACAGCTGTGGAAGGCACCATATAATTGCAGTTCTCCAGCGTAATAACCTCTCCTTTCCAGACAATCACCAACACACTCATATGACAGATCATGTGCCAAGCTGCATTTAGAGGTGGCTGCCAGCAAAAGTCCCTCCAGTCACAATTTAGTTTGACAGAATATGCTGGGCCAGGGACACCATTATTAAACCTGGAAAGAAATGAGGGACATTTAACTGAAGGCAAAATTTTGTATTTTAGTTTCTGGAGACAGAGTCCTAAAACTGAACGTCTGGTCACCCTGTAAAAGGGCTCGTGATCGGTCAGGTGTTGGCGCAAAACTGTGCAAGTCCCCACATGCTTTTTCTTGGATAGAACAACTGCCCACCTGCTGGTAGTTAACACCTTTCACCCCACTGTGTCTTATTCCTGGCTGTAGACCCACTTAAGACATTCCTGGCCTTAGGCCTTCATATTTGAAAATAAAGGAATGTCCACATACAAAATGCATTTTCCACACGTTACTGTAATTTTGCACGTTTTCCATGGCATCTAACATCACACAGACAGACTAACAGAATTATTTGATGCAGAACACCACACACAGGAGTAGACATTTTGTAGTTGTCATTTAGGGAAACACGTATTTTGTAAGCCATCTTTCTTTTCCACCTCCTCTCCTAGGGAGTGCCACAGAGTTGGGACCACTTTCCCCATATATACTATGTCGACAGCATTCAGCTTCCATCACAACTACCATAATCAAGGTGCCCTTGTTAGTATACCATTCTCTGCCAATGTATTTCCATAGCTATGCCCAGTCAGGCACGCTCCCAGATGGAACACTTATTCCCAGGTGTACTAGTAGTCACTTCAGAGGACTCTGCCCTCCGGACACCATAAAAAGAGTCAGGATGACTCCATATCTTCCTACTGAGTGTTGAACTGCCTTGCCTGGGGTTTCCCCACTATAAAGGGTCCTTGGACAGTAGCCGACTAGATCTGAGTAGCTCTGGTATGTTTGGCTGCCATGCCCAACTCACTAGGCCCCTCCCATCTTGGCACTTATATGGGCACTAACACCACCAATTACATCACTCATTTACACTTGCTTCAGCTTCAACAAGGCTTCAACAAGGCTTTGGACAGCTAGTGCTCTCTGAAGCTTTCTGAACGCTAGTCAAAGCTCCTGTCACTAAATAAAGTGGTTAGCTTACAATCCTGTTGTTTATTTTTTGTGACTGCGGGGGGGGGGGGGGGGGGGATTGGCCCGCCACTGACTGACACCAATGCGGGGGCTAGGATTTCCACACTAACAGCAATGCTGAGGGCTATTATTGCAATCAGTGTCACCAATCCTGAGAACTATTATTGAAGGTATTTTTTTTTTAACCACTTCAGCAAATACTAGCAAGAGACTTATTCAACTTTACGTTCATTTCACTGTCTCCTTCTCAAATTCACATCATTGTGGTATTTTCACAGGAGTTTATTTATTTATTTTTTTAATTTCTTCTGTTATCAAATTTCTTCAGAATTTAAATATTCAAATCTTATTCTCTAACCTTTATATCTATCTTCCAAAAGTTCTCTTCTACTACCCATGTTCCCCATCCTCCTGCCTACTTCTCTTCCTTCCCCCCACCTACCTCCCATTTGGTCTGCTCTCGGCTCCCTTTCTTATTTCTGGGTCTACTCAAAACCTGACGCTCTCAGTCCTCTCATGGATGGTAGAATGTGTTAATAAAAAAAAAACTGAACAAAAATGGATTGAGATTGAAAATATGCTAAGCAGAACAACACTGCACAAAAACCATTTGGATACCACGTCAGCACAGAACACTAGATTCGGAGGCACATGATTTGACCACAAACGTATTTAAAATCTGGGATACAATATACGGACAAAAAAAAACTGGCATATAATTCCCAATTAATTGCACTCACTGGAACACATAAGGGACATCAACACAAACATCGGAATTAAAAGAAATAAATAGATGGAAGATAAGTGACTGGGAATATCTTCAATTAAAACACTTGGTAAATACATTACCTCAACCAATTAGAAACGGGAAGAATTTAGACCCATTGGAAAAACTTTGTGGCATACAAACTCCTTTGAAACATTGTATATCTAAAGTATATGGAATATTGACAGAACTGGAAGGACAAGAGATATCCCTCTATATAGGGAAATGGGAAAAAGAAATGGTAATGAAATTAGAGGACCAACAAGTTGAGAGAATGATAGGAGCGGTATATAGTTACGCAACAGATATAAACACAATAGAAATTAACTACAAACTATTGGCAAGATGGTATTTGACCCCGGACAAAATCCACAAATATCAATGGGACAAATCTCCACAATGTTGGAGGGAATGTAAACAGAAGGCCACAATGACACATCTGGTGGAAATGCCCGAAAATCAAGCAATATTGGAAAGAAATTTTGGAATACATAAAAGAAATAACTGGAGAAAAGATTACCAACAGCGTGCAGATGCACCTATTTCATGAATCAAAAACTTCAAATAAATAGTATGGAAAAACATTGATCCCAATATTGCTGAATGCTGCAAAAGGATTAAATCCAAAGAAGCGGCTAAGCACAGAAGAAACAGATGTAAGGGAATGATTTGAACGAATAGCATATTACAGCAAAATGGAATGGAACCTACGCAGCAGAGAAAAAAGGCAACCAGGAAGATACAATAGTACCTGGGGAAAATGTAACATTTTTAAAACCTCTGAGAAATACTGATAAAAAATGACTGAGTGCGTCAGGTTTTGAGTAGACCCAGAAATAAGAAAGAGCTGAGAGCAGACAAAATGGGAGGTAGGTGGGAGGATGGTGGGTGGAAGGGAGAGAAGTAGGCAGGAGGATGGGGAATATGGGTAATAGAAGAAAACTTTTGGAAGATAGATATAAAGTAACGTTAGCGAATAAGATTTTAGTATTTAAATTCTGAAAAAATTTGATAATAGAAGAAATTAAAAAATTAAATACACTCCTTTGAAAATACACAAAGTTATAGCAAAGAGGTGTGTTTTAAATGGCCTATAGTACACCACTCAGAGACAAATTCAGCCAACCAGTAGCTTTTCAGTATGAAGTACCCCTCCTAATTTACTGTGAAGTAAAATTCATATGAAGGAAAGATTTAGCAGCCGTTTAAATAAATAAAAAAATATATATAAACAATAGTATAAAAATAGATCAGTCCAGTTCCTGTAAATTTAAATACTAAAACAGCGCTCAATTGAAAAAGTGATCCTGTAAACAAAACCATAAAGAAAGTCCTTTGTGGAGTATTGGGCCGCGTACACACGCGGGGACTGTTCGCTCAACTTTGTCCGTCAAACAGTTTCAGTGGACAGTCCGCTCAAAATTAGCATGGACGGACTTGGCCACACACGACGAACGAACAGTCCGCTGAAACCGTGCGCGATAACGTGAACGGCACGTACGACGGGACTAGAAAACGACGTCCTATACACTGCAATGCAAACTTCGGCGTGTAAATCCTTTCTGAGCATGCGCGGAACTTAGTTTGACGAACAAGCCTACACACGAGGGGACTGTTCGCTGAAACAAAGTTTCAGCGGACAGTTTTTCGGAATTTCCGAAAAACTTTGTTCAGCCGACTGTCCGCTGAAACTGTCCGCTGAAAGCCCACACACGAGCGGACTGTCCGCCGAAACACTGTTCAGCGGACAAAGTTGAGCGAACAGTCCCCGCGTGTGTACGCGGCCTCGGTGATGATAACAGTTCAACCAGCATAAAAAGGTGATTTTGGTGATTATTCAAAGTGTTGTTACAGCACCATCCACCAGAATTCCAAGGATTTCACCACGTGCGGCATACACCCCTCAGGGGGTTAAACTCACCAGACAAAGCTGATAAACAAGCCTTTAAGGAAGTACTCCCTCAATAGGTTATCATAGTGCCATCATCATCCACTGGGGTCCAACTGACATATGTGCTCAATAAAGCGTCATAAAATACAGAGAAGAATTGCACATAGCGTAATCCTATTTTATTGAATGTTTCTCACATAAGCCAAACAAGCCCCCCTATAATAATCTACGTACACAAAGAAAGTAATAGTCCAGCATTAAGAGTATTAAAATATTGCTCTGTCACCGTTTCCACCATCCAGCGCGTGTCTCCCTGCAGACACTGACAAACACTTCCTCACTTACACTTACGAGGGATGTAAATTCGTATCTTAGCAATAACTTAGCTCCTCTTTTACAAAAGTTGAAACAGAAGGTAGACATCTGGAGCCGCTTCCCCCTGTCGGTGGCGGGATGTTGTAACCTTGTCAAGATGATATGGCTGCCTCAAATCTTATACCTTCTCCATAATGCTCCATTGTGGATAGGTATGAAGTGGTTTAAGAGAATGGATTCTCTAATTAGAGACCTAATCTGGAGAAGAAGTCAGTCCAGAATTAGTTTGCAGATGTTACAATTACCGTTGGAGGAAGGGGGGATGGCGGTTCCACATCTTAGACTTGATTACTTGGCGTCCCAGCTACAGCACTTAGTAGGAGGAGGAATGTTAAATGGGGGCAATCCCAGTGGAAGATTGATCATGATAGGGTGTCCCCATAGCACACTTACAGAGGCCCTGGAGGCAAATTCGTTTGTCATACACTGTCCAACGACAAGCCTAATTGTTAAACTCTGTCATTGTCAGGTCACCTAGAGCCCAGGTGACAGATGCACACCGTAGGGTTTAGGAATGCACCGCAAGGTTGTGGACCCTACGGCTGACTGCTGCAGACGGGGGACAGATCCCACTGGGGTTAGAGCGTAAGATTCCCTGGGGCGCGGAGTCTAAGAGCCAGCAGGTATTCACCAGCACCTCTGGTGGTGAGGATGGACTTGGCTGCAACTGGCTCCAGGTCGCGACCCACAGGGTCCCCCAGCTCACACCCACAGTAGGCAACAGGAGGATAGGGATGGTGAGGGACAAAGCCAAGGTTGGGGCCACAAGCAGACAAGAATAGTCGGGTACACGCCAAAAGGTCAGGATCACAGGCAAACAGGGATAGTCAAGACACGCCAAAGTCGGTAACGGAAAACAGTAGCAGAGCACACGGCAGGAAACAGGAAGCTAACACACAAAGGTTGATCAGCAGGATAGGCCAGCAGTGCACAGGTTAATATAGAGCTGTCTGATAGGAGCTAGGGGGGAGCCATGCCAGAGGATGGATTATAAAAGCAGTCAGGTGAGGCTCGGCTGGTCTCTAGAAATGAACACATGCAGACAGGTAAGCAGACGAACTCTATTGCATAACCATGACAGTACCCCCCCCCCCCTCTTACGAGGCCTCCCCCTTCCCCGCCTGGGACCAGGTTTAAAGGGGAACTTCAAATGAAACTTCCTCAACAGACGAGGTGCAAAGACCTCGGAAGCCGAAATCCACGACCTCTCCTCAGGACCAAAACCTTTCCAGTGCACGAGGTACTGGAGAATGCCTCTACAGAGTCGGGAATCCAAAATTTGGCTAACCTCGTACTCCTGATCATCCTCAGAAACCGGTGCTACGGTAGAGAGAGGACGAGAAAACTTATTGAGGACTAAAGGCTTCAGAAGGGCAACATGGAAGGAGTTAGAGATTTTGAGGCTTTTGGGAATCTGGAGCTTGAAACAAAACGGATTCAGTTTAGAAATTATGGTGAACGTCAGTCCACATGGAATTGAATGATTCCTGAACAGTAGCCAAAGCTGGAATGTCAGAAGAACAAGTCATAGGAAGAGGAAGCTGAGGATGTCTTCCATAAACAGTGACAAAGGGTGTTTTCTGAGAACTGACGTTAACATAATTATTGTGGGAGAACTCAGCCCATGGTAATAGTGATGCCCAATCATCATGATGGGCAGAGACCAAGGTACGGAGAAAGACCTCCAACTCCTGATTAACTCTCTCAGTCTGGCCATTGGATTGGGGATGATAAGAAGAGGTAAAATCTAAGGTAATGTCGAGGGATTTGCAAAAGGCTCTCCAAAAACGAGAAGTAAATTGCACACCCCTGTCCGAAATGACATGAGAAGGAACACCATGAAGGCGGAAAATCTCTCGTACAAAAATGGGAACCAAGGCAGGGGCAGAAGGGAGACCAGGAAGAGGAACAAAATGAGCCATCTTGGAGAACCGATCGATTACTACCCAAATGCCCGTTTTATTCTCCGACAGTGGAAGATCAATGATAAAATCCATGGCGATATTAGACCAGGGCTCCTTAGGAATGGACAAGGGCATGAGAAGACCAGCAGGGGCTTGAGTGGAAGATTTAGACTGAGCACAGACGTGACAAGCCTTAACATAGTCTTTAACATCCGAGCGGAGATTAGGCCACCAGTAGTGAGGACTGATGAGCAGGAAGGATCGGAGGAACCCAGAATGACCTGCCACCTTGGAATCATGTCCCCAATGAAAGATCTTAGTTCTTAGCTCCGTGGGAACAAAGGTCTTACCAGGAGGAATTTTTGATTCCAGGGTGGTAGAATGAGCAACAATGCAAGAGGTAGGAATGATCGGCTCAGGATCAGGGTTGAACTCCTTGTCTAAAGAGTCAAATTACCTAGAGAGAGCATCAGCTCGACCGTTGCAGGAACCAGGTTTGTACGTAATCGTGAATTTAAAACAAGAAAAGAAGAGACTCCATCTGGCCTGTCTGGGGTTCAGATGTTTAGCATTCTGTAGGTACTGTAGATTCTTATGATCAGTAAAGATTGTTATGGAGCGAGGGGAACCTTCCAAGAGATGACGCCACTCCTCCAACGCCAATTTAATTGCGAGAAGTTCCCGATCACCAATGGCATAATTTCTCTCTGCCTGAGAATTTTTTTTGGAGAAGAACGCACATGGTTGACGTTTCTTCTCAAAGTCCTGAAGAAGCACAGCTCCCACCCCCAATCGAAGAAGCGTCTACTTCAATAAAAAATGGGTCCTAAGGATTTGGTCTCCTCAAGAGAGGTCCAGAGACAAAGGCCTGTTTCAGATCGTGAAACGCAGAGACAGCCTCGGAAGGCCAGTCTTTGGCATTCACACCCTTCTTGGTCAAAGCGATAATAGGCGCAGCAATGGAAGAGTAATTCCTTATGAACTGCCTATAATAATTTGTGAAGCCAAGAAAGCGCTGTGTGGCCTTGAGGCTAGCGGGAAAGGGCCAGTTGGTAATGGCTGAGACCTTTCCGGGATCCATGCGAAGACCCGCACTAGAAACAAAACATCCCAGAAACAGGACCTCGGAACATTCAAAGGAACATTTCTCCATCTTGGCATAGAGATTGTTCTCTCTGAGGCCGCGTACACACGGGCGGACTGTTCGCCCAACTTTGTCCGCTGAACAGTGTTTCAGCGGACAGTCCGCTCGTGTGTGGGCTTCAGTGGACAGTTTCAGCGGACTGTTTGACGAACAAAGTCTTACGGAATTTCCGTAAAACTGTTCGCTGAAACTTGGTTTCAGCGGACAGTCCGCCTGTGTGTGGGCCAGTCCGCTGTACTTTCGAAATGAGCGGACTGTTCCTGCCCGGAGAAAAGTCTGCTCATTTCGAGCACGTCTCCAGGTAGGCGGGGCCCGCGAAGGAGACGTCGCGGGCTCCGCCGCCTGGTATGGACTTAAAGGGGAACTCCAACGCCGAAAAAAATCGGCGTGGGGGTCCCCCCAAAGTCCACAACAGACCCTTGTCCGAGCACGCTACCCGGCCGGCCAGGAAAGGGGGGCGAGCGCGCCCCCCCTCCTGAGCCGTACCAGGCCGCGTGCCCTCAACATGGGGGGTGCCTTGGGGAAGGGGGGGCCGCGCGGCCCCCCCACCCCAAAGCACCTTGTCCCCATGTTGATGAGGACAAGGGCCTCTTCCCGACAACCCTGGCCGTTGGTTGTCGGGGTCTGCGGGCGGGGGGCTTATCGGAATCCGGGAGCCCCCTTTAATAAAGGGGCCCCCGGATACCGGCCCCCCACCCTATGTGAATGAGTATGGGGTACAATGTACCCCTACCCATTCACCTGTAAAATAAAAGTACCCAAAAAAAAACACAACACACGAGATAAAATATTTTATTGCACAGCTCCGGGGGTCTTCCGTCTTCGGGGGTCTTCTCGCCGGACTCCTCCGCTATCTTCTTGTAGCTCTTTTGCTAGCGGAGGAGTCCGGCTTTCTTCCTCCCCGCCGCCGGCCTCTTCTCCCGACTTCGGGGGTCTTGTCCCCCTCTTCGGTTCTTCTGCCGGGCCACCGCGCCTTCTTATAGCTCTTTTGCAGGCGGTGGCCCGGTCTTCTGTCGCCGCTGTCGCCGTCGCCTTCCATTCTTCTTCTTCTTCTCCAGGAGATGTTGACACGTCGCTCTCTCCGGCCGGAATGCCAAAGCCGCGCTGCGCGGCCACTTATATAGTGACAATGGGGTGGTGTCACATGGTATATGTCACATGGTATATGCCAAGGCACCCCCCATGTTGAGGGCACACGGCCTGGTACGGCTCAGGAGGGGGGGCGCGCTCGCTCGCCCCCCTTTCCTGGCCGGCCGGGTAGCGTGCTCGGACAAGGGTCTGTTGTGGACTTTGGGGGAACCCCCACGCCGATTTTTTTCGGGGTTGGGGTTCCCCTTTAAGTCCATTCCAGGCGGCGGAGCCCGCGACGTCTCCATCGCGGGCCCCGCCTACCTTGACACGCGCTCGAAATGAGCGGACTGTCCTCGTGTGTGGGCGAGTCCGTTCATTTCAAAAGTTGCGCGGACTTAGTACGACGAACTTAGTCCGCTCAAAAAGTGCCGTGTGTGGGCAAGTTCGTTCATTCAAAAGTTTGAGCGGACTGTTTGACGAACTTAGTTTCGGCAGACAGTCCGCCCGTGTGTACGCGGCCTCAGGCGCTGAAGTACGGCGCGTACATGGTTTCTGTGAGCAGGCCGATTTTCGGAAAAGATGAGAATATTATCCAGATAGATGACAACAAACTGGTACAGTAGATCCCTGAATATTTCATTGACAAAGTTCTGGAACACAGCTGGAGCATTACACAAACCAAAAGGCATAACCAAGTATTCGTAATGCCCGTCCCTAGTGTTAAACGCGGTCTTCCATTCGCCATCTTCCCGTATTCGAATGAGATTGTATGCACCTCTGAGATCCAACTTAGTGAAAATGGAAGCCCCCTTCAACCTGTCAAATAGCTGAGATATTAGAGGTAAGGGGTAACGGTTTTTAATATTCACAGCGTTTAAACCTCTATAGTTGATGCAGGGTCTGAGGGTACCATCCATTTTGGCAACGAAAAAGAACCCTGCTCCTGCAGGCGATGAGGATTTCCAGATGAAACCTCTCTCCAGATTCTCTGCGACATACTCAGACATGGCCTGGGTCTCTGGAATGGACAAAGGGTAGGTACGACCCCTGGACAGGGTTACTCCAGGGACAAGGTCAATAGCACAGTCAAAAGATCTGTGAGGAGGAAGCACCTCAGCAGACTTCTTGCAGAACACATCCCGGAAATCGCTGTATGCCGCGGGAAGATCGGACGATACAGATGTGGTAGCAATGGGAAGTTTCCTCTTGGGGGGTCACCTTGGGAAGACAAGACGAGAAACACAAAGGACCCCAGGCCAGGATCTGCCCAGAGACCCAGTCCACATGTGGCGAGTGGAGCTGTAGCCAAGGAAGGCCCAATACAATGGGGGTAGAGGCCTTGGGTAGGATGAGGAAGGAGATCCACTCCTGGTGGAGTATCCCTACCGACATCCTAATAGGTAGCGTCTGGAAAGGGATAGGGCCCCCTGGGAGCACAGTGCCATCAATTGCCGAGACTACTAGTGGAGTAGCGAGGGGAGAAAGGGTAAGCTTCATAGAAGAAGCAGTTCTCCAGTCCATAAAATTGCCGGCAGCCACGGAGTCCAGATATGCTAGGACCGATTGGGAAGAAGTGCCTACATGGAGGAACACCGGAAGAAGGAGACGAGACGGTGATGTTTCTGGATCCAATACTCCACCTTCCAAATGTATTAGACCTTGAGCGTTTCCCGGACTGAGCGAGCAGGAGTCACGAAAATGACCCCACAATAAAGACACAAGCCCAGAGTTCTGCGTCTAGCACGTTCTTCAGGGGTTAGTCTGGTCCGGCCCAGCTGCATGGGTTCCTCAGCAGACAGAGGACGCTCCACAGGGCGATGGGGAAAAAGCTCAGGTTGACTAGAACCTAGGGGGTGCTGGCGTCTTTTTTCTAAGGACCTCTCCTGGAAACGAATGTCAATCTGATTACATAAGGAAATTACATCGTCCAGACCGGCGGGGATAGCTCTTCCTGCTAATTCGTCCATCACTCAGTCAGAGAGGCCATGTAAAAAGGTTGCGACCAGGGCCTCATTGTTCCAGCTCAATTCCGCTGTAAGGATATGGAACTGAAGTGCGTATTGGCCCACTGAACAAGATTCTTGGCGAAGGCGTAAAAGGGCACTAGCCGCAGAAGAAACCCGAGCTGGCTCCTCGAACATGTTACGAAAGAGCTTCAAGAAGTTGGACAGGCTGGAAACCACTGGATCATTTTTCTCCCACAGGGGAGCAGCCCAGGCTAAAGCTTCACCGGAGAGGAGGGAAATTATATAGGCTACCTTTGCCCGATCAGACAGAAAGTTTTGAGGCTGGAGCTCAAACTGAATGGTGCATTGGCTGAGGAAGCCCCTGCAGGCCTTGGAGTCCCCAGAGAAACGGGACGGAGCTGGCAGTAATAATGAATGCGTGGATGCGACTGGTGCGATAGGTGCAGTCGCAGACTGTACTTGAGGCTGCAGGTTCGGGGTTCCCAAGGAAGCCTGTAGTTGCTCAAAGAGGGAAGCCAGATCCTGAAGGAATCGCATCACCTGAGTCTGATTAGATTCCTGGGTCTCGAGTCTCCGCACTATGCCCTGCAATGGATCGACTGCAGGGAGCAGGACGTCAGCCGGGTCCATGGCTGATCAAACTGTCAGGTCACCTAGAGCCCAGGTGACAGATGCACACCGTAGGGTTTAGGAATGCACCGCAAGGTTGTGGACCCTACGGCTGACTGCTGCAGACGGGGGACAGATCCCACTGGGGTTAGAGCGTAAGATTCCCTGGGGCGTGGAGTCTAAGAGCCAGCAGGTGTTCACCGGCGCCTCTGGTGGTGAGGATGGACTTGGCTGCAACTGGCTCCAGGTCGCAACCCCCAGGGTCCCCCAGCTCACACCCACAGTAGGCAACAGGAGGATAGGGATGGTGAGGGACAAAGCCAAGGTCGGGGCCACAAGCAGACAAGAATAGTCGGGTACACGCCAAAAGGTCAGGATCACAGGCAAACAGGGATAGTCAAGACACGCCAAAGTCGGTAACGGAAAACAGTAGCAGAGCACACGGCAGGAAACAGGAAGCTAACACACAAAGGTTGATCAGCAGGATAGGCCAGCAGTGCACAGGTTAATATAGAGTTGTCTGATAGGAGCTAGGGGGGAGCCATGCCAGAGGATGGATTATAAAAGCAGTCCAGCGCGTGTCTCCCTGCAGACACTGACAAACACTTCCTCACTTACACTTACGAGGGATGTAAATTCGTATCTTAGCAATAACTTAGCTCCTCTTTTACAAAAGTTGAAACAGAAGGTAGACATCTGGAGCCGCTTCCCCCTGTCGGTGGCGGGACGTTGTAACCTTGTCAAGATGATATGGCTGCCTCAAATCTTATACCTTCTCCATAATGCTCCATTGTGGATAGGTATGAAGTGGTTTAAGAGAATGGATTCTCTAATTAGAGACCTAATCTGGAGAAGAAGTCAGTCCAGAATTAGTTTGCAGATGTTACAATTACCGTTGGAGGAAGGGGGGATGGCGGTTCCACATCTTAGACTTGATTACTTGGCGTCCCAGCTACAGCACTTAGCAGGAGGAGGAATGTTAAATGGGGGCAATCCCAGTGGAAGATTGATCATGATAGGGTGTCCCCATAGCACACTTACAGAGGCCCTGGAGGCAAATTCGTTTGTCATACGCTGTCCAACGACAAGCCTAATTGTTAAACTCTGTCATTGTCAGGTCACCTAGAGCCCAGGTGACAGATGCACACCGTAGGGTTTAGGAATGCACCGCAAGGTTGTGGACCCTACGGCTGACTGCTGCAGACAGGGGGACAGATCCCACTGGGGTTAGAGCGTAAGATTCCCTGGGGCGCGGAGTCTAAGAGCCAGCAGGTATTCACCAGCACCTCTGGTGGTGAGGATGGACTTGGCTGCAACTGGCTCCAGGTCGCGACCCACAGGGTCCCCCAGCTCACACCCACAGTAGGCAACAGGAGGATAGGGATGGTGAGGGACAAAGCCAAGGTTGGGGCCACAAGCAGACAAGAATAGTCGGATACACGCCAAAAGGTCAGGATCACAGGCAAACAGGGATAGTCAAGACACGCCAAAGTCGGTAACGGAAAACAGTAGCAGAGCACACGGCAGGAAACAGGAAGCTAACACACAAAGGTTGATCAGCAGGATAGGCTAGCAGTGCACAGGTTAATATAGAGTTGTCTGATATGAGCTAGGGTGGAGCCATGCCAGAGGATGGATTATAAAAGCAGTCAGATGAGGCTCGGCTGGTCTCTAGAAATGAACACATGCAGACAGGTAAGCAGACGAACTCTATTGCATAACCATGACAGGCATACAACGAAGCCTATTTTAGGATACCAGGGGATATCAGAACTAACTCCTCTATGGGATAATTGGAATCTAGTTGATCTAGTTAAAATTGAAAGATCTAGGGAATGGGAGAATCAAGGGATCAATTGCAGGTAATGTTATCAAATCATTTGCTAATCTGAAACAGGAATTTAATTTGTCTAATAGTTCATTTTATAAATATCTCCAGGTCAGGCATGCAGTCCAGACCCAATTTGGGGCTCAAAAAATACAGTGGACTCAAACCCCTGTTTTGACACAAATAATGTCTACAGGGTTGACTAAGGGAGTAATTTCTCGACTGTATGCCAGGCTTGGGGATAAAATGATAGATCAGGGAGGCCCGATTAAGAACAAGAAGAAATGGGAATGTGATGTGGAGTCTTTATCTAGGATAGAATGGGATCAGGTTCTCAAACAGGGAATGCTTGTCTCTATTTCCCCCTCCCAGAGAGTATTGCATCTTTACTTTATCTACCGAGTATACTATACCCCTAAGAAAATGCATAGACTGGGACTGTGAGATAATGATCAGTGTCCTAGATGTGGGTCACCTGGAGATGTTATCCATATGCTTTGCAGGTGCCCAAAGTTATTTAGGTATTGGACAAACATTATAGATGAGATTAACAAAACCTTTAAGATAACATTAGAAACGATGATCAAGACTTGCCTCTTGGGCTTGTTCGAGGGGTGTAATATTTCGGGAGATATTCTTGAATCGGTTTTAAGGTGTTTATTTCAAGCAAGAAAGTTAATCGCTCAACAGTGGCAGTCGCATTTGTCTCCGTTAGTGGAGACTTGGTTGGCAAATATAAAATTAACAATTGGTAATGAAAGGGTGTTTTATATTAAACAGGGCAATAACAAGAAGTTTAAAAGAATGTGGGGGCCCTGGTTGGGGAAACTGGGATCCCCCCTTAGGTTGAGATGTGGTATTGGCATTAGCTATAAATATTAAATTCATCTTTTTTCATTTGAAACTTATTGTTTTTTTTTTTTGTTTTCTTTTTTTTTCTCTTTCCCCTTCTTTTTTTTTTTTCCTCTCTCTTTGTGTCTATTTTTTTTCTCTCTTGTAGGCTATTTCCTCTCGCCCCACTACATAATTTCATTAACATTAGATAAATAAACCCAGAGAAGCGGGGGGAAAGAGGAGAGGAAAAAGATGTACAAAATAGAGGCATAAAACTTGGGGTAGTGGGGGCGGGGGGGGATAGTGGGGGAGTGGGGAAAAAAGGATAAGAGAGGAAGGAAGGTAACATTAATGTGCGTAAGGCAGGGAAGAAGCAGTCCATAGACTCACTTTGTTATGATTAAGGAAACTGCTTGAACAGATGTTTTTTATTTGTTTATCTTGCTCTTTTTGTAAAAATATTTTGATACTCTGATTGGAATCTATGTGTATGTAAACATCTAAAGAAAACTTCATTTGCAGGGTTTGGAGTTGTTTTGTGGTGCAGTCAATCGCGCCGGACAGCTTCCGCCATGTATCACTACAACCGGGTGCTTTGTTCTAAGTGTGAGACCAGACGTTACTTCCGGCAGGCTACAAAAAGATGGCCACCACCGCCATAAGGACTAATCCCTTTGTATTCTGTGAAGAGGGGAGACCCCCTCCCTTCTTCACTGAACACACGGAGAAAGCCGGGAACTAGCTGTCGCTGAAGGGGACAGAGACAGACGTGGTGTGAAGGAGGGCTGTGCTGCCATGGACAAATGTGAGGAGGACTCTGCTCTGCTGATGGTGACACATTTGAGGTGGACTCTGCTGCTGATGGGGACACATGTGAGGAGGACTCTGCTGCTGATGGGAACACTGATGTAAGGTGGGACTCCACTGATGGAGACACAGATGTAAGAAGGGGCTCCGCTGATGGGGACACAGATGTGAGGAGGACTCCACTGCTGGTGCACCTTATGTAAGGAGGGACTCTGCTGGGAGCACCTGATTTAAGGAGAGACTCTGCTGGGGGCACCTGATGGCATCTGGTGGCAGGCGACGTGGCAGATGACACTTCCTCAGCGAATAAGTCCTTACCCATGGACAATATGCGTGCAGGGGAATACGTGATGTCAGCACAGCCACCTACTTGGTTTTATATGCACTTTATATGTCTTGTATCTAAGCACTGGGATTCAGTGCTGTCTTTGTGAGTAATATTTTTATTTTATTTTATTTTATTTACCCTTGTTAAGGGACTAACCAGTTTGTTAGTTCAGTGGTCTATCAAGGAGTCTTCCTTCGTCCTGCTGGTTTATTGGTTGATGACACCTCTTTGCTTCAGAAACTTCACATTCTGGGACTTTTTTGTGGTTGTTTCTTGTATAATTAGTAGTTTCACCTGAGCGCTGCACTGCTTTTTTACTTAAGCTACCATGGAAGACAGAGAATTCTTGAAAACCATGAGTAAAGCATTCTACCAACAGTTGGGTAGCACCTCTACCATTTCATACCCAAAGAAAGAAACTGCCAAACAACAGGGGACATGCAGAATCACGGTTTGTTTCTTTAAAACATAGTTTGAACCAGAAGCCTGAAATGAAAAAGCACTATTTACTATTTTGAGGATATTTCCAACTGACGGATTACTTTTTATTACCCCTGCAGTTGCTGTAAGTTGTCTCCTAACTTTTTGTGGCCCTCTCTGTTCCGCTTGTGAGCATCCACCATACTCAGGTATTCTATCCTTACCCATTTATGCATATTTAAATACAGTTATATTACTTGCTCCTTTTTTGGAGTTATAACTTAGCATAATGTTTTCATTTTTAGGGATTTCCATTTTTTGGCCCCAGTACATCCTTCGGGCCATTCTGCTGCTTTGGAATGTGAGAGAAAATTATCTCTCTTTGGGGACGACAGTCATAGTACTAAGTCTCTTTTGCAGACTTTTTTGTCATATGCCTTGAGATAGCAACCCCATCGTCACAGCTGTTCGTGTTATCTACCTGCATCTTTTTTTTTTTTTAATCCAAAAGGGTTTTATTGATTACATATACAATGCTTAAAAAATGTTTACAAGTAGTACGGTCATACAATCTCGTTCTCTACAATTGGGTTCACATTCAAAAATCAGTAAGATAAAGCAGAGAAAACATGTTTTGCAACCTACAGATGTATATACCGTTTAGTAGTACCAGGCAGTCCTTATTACACAGAGTGTAGTAACTACCTTATGCAGTGCACTATCTATACTTCGTCCTTCACAGCAGTAGGCGGTCCATAATAAGATCAACTGGAGCCAACCCAGGAACGTTCAACCAATTTTATCAAACATACTCATACTACCCCTGTGTTGGTATATATATTTTCTAATAAGGGTGGGTTGCGCTGAAAAAAAGTTACTAAACAAAAAATACACCTGTGTGAAAAAACTCCAATAACTTTAACTTAATAATTTATCAATCCTATGCAAAAAAAGTTTTAAGTGCAAGGAAATTTGAGCAATCACATAAAAATAATAAGTGCTGAATCTATGAAGACAGCAAATATGCCTCCATATTGTTCATAAAAACACCACAAATGATGATGGATACTCAGATAAGTGTGAAGAATAGGAAAAGAAGGAGTGGGCTGCGCTAAAAAATATTATAGGATTAATACTTATAAGCGAAAAAAACCCTTAAAGTGAGAAACTTTAGGAAATAACTGTTTAGTTAATATCAACTATACCAGAAGATAGAATTATATTAGGTATAGGTAACAAATATATATCAATATTGTCAGTGAAGACACCATAAACAATAATGGATTATCCTGATATGATGTGAACATTCAAAGAGAGGAGCAATGTGACATCCAATGACCAATTGCCTTAAAACATTAATAAAACATCTATATATGTGAAAAAAAAAAAATCATAGCATTGAATATTAAAGTGTTCATAAAGTCCATGAAAAGTATCTCTTTTCAAAGTATTCCACGGTGATATGGTGACAGCATAAATATCCAAAACGAACCGTGACCACGTCCTATAGTGACGAAACGCGTAGGGGGGAGGAGCGACGTCCTGACGCCACCAGCTCGCGTTGTTTGTTTGCGGAAGTATTGGGCGCGAATCGAGACCGGCCGGCTCGGATTTGCTTAACGATCGTTTTAAACATTATTTCTATAAGTGCGCATTTGTCTCTTACGTTCGATTAAAATTTACTTGGGTTTTACACTATTGTGAGTTTTATTACCTTCTATGTAAACCGGTGAGAGGGAGTGTATTTGGAGGCGAACGGGTTCCAGAGTTCCTTTGCATCCATTTGTGAAAACCCTGGACTGGGGGAATCAGTCATCCGCTCTGCATGGTTCTCTGTAATAAGGAACCATACACCTTCGGTAAGCGGCAGTAATATCTGTGGTGGAGGTTGTGCACAGTTCACGTTCGTTTTGGATATTTATGCTGTCACCATATCACCGTGGAATACTTTGAAAAGAGATACTTTTCATGGACTTTATGAACACTTTAATATTCAATGTTATGATTTTTTTTTTTTTTCACATATATAGATGTTTTATTAATGTTTTAAGGCAATTGGTCATTGGATGTCACATTGCTCCTCTCTTTGAATGTTCACATCATATTAGGATAATCCATTATTATTTATGGTGTCTTCACTGACAATATTGATATATATTTGTTACCTATACCTAATATAATTCTATCTTCTGGTATAGTTGATAGTTGATATTAACTAAACAGTTATTTCCTAAAGTTTTTTTCACTTATAAGTATTAATCCTATAATATTTTTTAGCGCAACCCACTCCTTCTTTTCCTATTGTTCACACTTATCTGAGTATCCATCATCATTTGTGGTGTTTTTATGAACAATATGGAGGCATATTTGCTGTCTTCATAGATTCAGCACTTATTATTTTTATGTGATTGCTCAAATTTCCTTGCACTTAAAACTTTTTTTGCATAGGATTGATAAATTAAGTTAAAGTTATTGGAGTTTTTTCACACAGGTGTATTTTTTGTTTAGTAACTTTTTTTCAGCGCAACCCACCCTTTTTTCCTTTATGCCAAATGTAGTATAACATTTGGGTTGCTGCTTTTTCCTAGTTTTTTATTTGATAAGTGCGGTTTTTCCTCTTTTTTTATATATATTTTCTAATCTAATAGTATCACCCATTTGTTTCAGCCATTCTCTCACTGCCGGTGGTTGTTCCGATTTCCAGTGCCTCGGTATAAGCTTTCTGGCCTGGAATAGAGCCCTGGTTCTCCCTACCCTAGAGGGGTCCTCCTCTGAAACATCATCCATGATACCTAGTACAGTTTAGCGTGAGCCTTCAGCTGTATCTGGAAGACGCTTTTAATAGTGTCCATTAACTCCCTCCAGTAGGTGTGTAATTTGGGGCAACTCCACAACATGTGGATCAGGTCTAAAATACACACTTCCATGAGTGAACAAATAAATGCTCTAACTAAATAGCCGAATGTGCCACATATCCCCTAATCAATAAATTAAATAAATAAATCACTATATAAACAGGATATGAAATTAAATAAATAAATGAAAAATTTGTAAATTAATCTGCTATTTGTTAGTGTCCAAAGTGTCCATAAAACACATAATAGAGATGGATAAAACCACTGTAACTAAAAGTCAGTATTATTGACACAAAGAGCCAGAAGGGTTTCCAACTTCAGAGAATCCTTTCTGATGTAGCAAAGGTAGTCAACAATAACAAAATAGCAAAGGTTCGCTTTCCTTCTTCAGATGAAAGCACCACACATAATACATATAGATAACAGCCAAAGAAGTAAAAGTGTGACCAGGTGGCCGCTTACCAGATCTAAAGATCAAATGGGCATGTATAGGCATAGACCCTCCACACTGGGTGATTATTTCCTTACAATTCCACGGTAAGGATTATCCACTCCTCGGATATGCACCGATCTCTCCCCAGCTCAATGCTCGTCTGCACACCGTACACAGCACTTCCTCTGCTTCAATGGCTGTAAGCACGCCGGAGTCCCTCTCCGTCCACCGTATAGGGCAAAGAAAAATGGTAATGTGCAATATTGTTTCAACTTAAAAGCTTCTTTATTATAAATAAAAAGAGAATCCACAAATGGTTGACATCCCAAAAAAAAAAGTATATAAAAACAAGCAACCAAATGTTTTTTAAAAAGCGGTGTATCGATATAAATATTGCAGCTGCGACTGCTAGCTGCACCGTACGTCTGGTTCTTGGCTCCACCCAAACGTACATTTCTAGCAACAAGGAGATCATGTTGAATGCAGCATTGCAAAAAGGAAACAAACACTGATTTTCGTATCCTAGCAACAAGAAGATAATGGTTTTCATATCATAGCAACAAGGGGGCAATGTTTTTTGTATCCTAGCGACAAGGAGACAATGGTTTTCATATCCAAGCAACAAGAAGACATTGATTTTCATATTATAGTAACAAGAAGACAATGTTTTTCATGTTCTAGCAACAGGGAGACATCGGTTTTCATGTCCTAGCAACAAGGAGACAATGGTTTCATGTCCTAGCAACAAGGAGACAATAGTTTCCACGTCCTAGCAACAAGAAGATAATGTTGAATGCAGAATAGCAAAAAGGAGACAATGGTTTTTGTACCATAGCAACAAGGGGACAATGGTTTTTGTACCATAGCAACAAGGAGACAATGGTTTTCATATCCAAGCAACAAGAAGACAATGATTTTCATATCATAGTAACAAGGAGACAATGGTTTTCATGTCCTACCAACAGGGAGATAATGGTTTTCATGCCCTACCAACAGGGAGATAATGGTTTTCATGTCCTAGCAACAAGGAGACAAAGGTTTTCATGTCTTAGCAACAAGGAGACAATGGTTTTTATGTCCTAGCAACAAGGAGACAATGGTTTTCACTTCCTAGCAACAAGCAGACTCTGGTTTTAATGTCTAAGCAACAAGAAGACAATAGTTTCCATGTCCTAGCAACAAGAAGATAATGAATGCAGAATAGCAAAAAGGAGACAATGGTTTTTGTACCATAGCATCAAGGAGACAATGTTTTTTGTATCATAGCAACAAGGAGACAATGGTTGTCATATTCTAGCAACACGTAGACAATGTTTTTTCTATCCTAGCAACAAGGAGAGAATAGTTGTGTATCCTAGCAACAATGCCACATGTTACGGTTGCTAACTGGGAGTTTTGTGCGCAGGCAGTGGATCAGAATGACCTTCAATTATTCAATTACCTTGAAATGAACATAGAAGTACAGGTAAAACTTTTTTCCACTGCATCCAATGCTAAAATGGTTATGTTCTGGAGAAGGTGCACTGTGCCATTAAACCTCCTCCAATCCCCCCCCCCCCCCCCCCAGCTGATGGCTGTAGTACAGAGGAAGTACACAGCGAGGTGCAGGTATGTGACGGTGCCCTCACAGTATATCCACTATGAGCGTTCAGTAAATGGTTACAGAGAAAGAGGGGAGGAAATGTTCATGTAGTGCAGAGATGACTAAAGAGATATTGTGCTGAATTTTGTATAGAAATACACAGCAGTAGGGATGGCCAAACGGTTCGCCCGGCGGTCGCTTTGCGGCGAATTTCGGCTGTTCGCAGTCCGCCCGATCAGCGGACTATTGCCGCTGTTCGCCCGGCGGACTTCCGTGTTTACTGTGTAAAAGAACTTTGACCTATGCTGACACATCCATCATGTGGTACAGGACATCCAATTGAGACATTACAGCACATGGACACTTGGACATTCCCCCTAACTTATAAATAGACCCGATCCGGCGGCCATTTTACATTCTTTCGTATGTCACTATAGGGAGAGGTTGCTGTGTGGAGCAGGGAGAGACTGAAGTGACCAAAATCGCTAGCTATTAGGTCCACAAAAGTTATTTTAAGGACTGGTATGGTATAGGTGTTAGGTGTAGTTCAGGATATAGGTTTGAGGCACTGCTATTCAAGTCATTGTTGCTGCAGCCTGTCTTTTGTCAGTGTAGAGAGAGGGACAGGACGCTGTGTGCAGCAGGGACAGTCAGTTTAATCATTAGCTTTTACTATTAGGTCCACAAAAGTCCTTTTCAGGACTGGTATGGTAAAGTAGTACAGGATATAGTTTTGAGTGCTATTCAAGTTCTTGTTGCAGGAGCCTGTGTTTTGTCAGTTTAAATAGGGACAGGCAGGAAGCTGTGTGTGGCAGTGAGGGACAGTCAGTTCAATCAGTAGCTGTTACTATTAGGTCCACAAAGGTTCTTTTCAGGACTGGTATGGTAATAGGCTTGTACACATATTCTTTCTTCCAAATATAGAAAGAATATTATACTTGACTGCTGCCCTTCTGCTGCAGTAGACCTTTATGACTATAGGGACTGAGATACAGTCTGTTAATCACAACCTACTAGTTCCACAAAGATCCTTATAAGGACTGGTAAGGTATAGTGTACTACAGTACATAGGGTTGAGTGAGGTACAGTCTGCTAATCCTTAAGGACTGGTATAGGTCCACAATATATAGGGTTGAGGTGCACTATTGCTGACTGCTGCCCCATTCTGCAGCAGTCCTTTATCAGTATAGGGACTGAGGTACAGTCTGCTAATCACAACCTACTAGTTCCACAAAGGTCCTTATAAGGACTGGTAATGTATAGGGTACTACAGTATATAGGGTTGAGTGAGGTACAGTCTGCTATTCCTTAAGGACTGGTATAGGTCCACAATATATAGGGTTGAGGTGCACTACTGCTGGCTGCTGCCCTTCTGCTGCAGTAGTCCTTTATGAGTATAGGGACTGAGGTACAGTCTGCTAATCACAACCTACTAGTTCCACAAAGGTCCTTATAAGGACTGGTAAGGTATAGTGTACTACAGTACATAGGGTTGAGTGAGGTACAGTCTGCTATTCCTTAAGGACTGGTATAAGTCCACAATATATAGGGTTAAGGTGCACTACTGCTGACTGCTGCCCTATTCTGCAGCAGTCCTTTATCAGTATAGGGACTGAGAGCTGAGAGTTTTGTCACAGGGTCATTTAAAAATTGACAGGCAGAGGAAGAGGCAGGCCCTTCCGCAGGGGTGGTAGGGGTAGGGCAGGAGCAACAGGCTTGAGCCAAAGTGGGAAGTTGCAGAAGGTGCGTTCAATTACTTTAAAGGACGCACCAGACTTGGTTGAGTGGCTCACTCAGCCTTACTATTCTGCACCCTCCTCATCCTCTCGATCTGCACCCTCTTCTTCACTCTCTGCTATGTGCACCTCCAAAGACACTACCACCAACAACACCCCCACCACCACCACCACATACCTTCCGCTTGAGTCACATGAATTATTTTCCAATCCATATCAAGACATTTCTGATGCGCAGCCACTCTTGGCATTGGATAAGGAAGAGGATGTAGCAAGAACCGCCACTCAGCAGTCTGACGACAGTACCCAGATCAGCCCAAGGAGGAGGTTGTTGGTCACCAGTGTTGCTGCCTACTCTGAGATCTCAACTTATAGCGGTGGGGAAGGTGACGTCGATGATGACATGTCTAGTGATGTCACATGGGTGCCCACAAGAGAGGAAGAGGAGGGGAGTTCAGAGGGAGATATGGACCAGCAGATAGGGAAGAGAAGCAGGAATAACTTACATTGCACAGGAGGGACAAAGCAGACTGCTAATGTATCAGGAGCGAGTCATCGACCATGTACGGTCACATCTGGCGCTCCCAGGACGCCGGCACATGGCTCCGCAGTGTGGGCTTTTTTTAACGTGTCCGCTGCTGACAATAGTGTTGCCATCTGCAATCTTTGCAGTCAACGCATTAGTCGCGGTAAGCCCAACACTCACCTAGGGACGACCGCCTTAAGAAGGCACATGAGCTGCCATCACCGAGCCCAGTGGGAGCAACGGAACACACAAAGCCACACTCCAGGCTCTCACCATCCAGCCTCGTCTTCTACTTCTCCTTCTCCTCTCTCCTCACAATTGTCCTCCACTCCACCTTCCATCACGCCAAGCTCACGTTTTTCTGGAAAAAGGCAGGCTTCCATGGGCCTAATTTTCGAGCGTAAAAAAATGATGACGCCGGATAACCCTCTTGTCCAACGGTTGATGGCTGGCTTGTCAGAACTCATAGCCCGCCAACTACTGCCATATAAACTGGTGGACTCGGAGGCCTTTCGAAAATTTGTGGCCATTGGAACACCACAATGGAAGGTCCCAGGAAGGAAGTATTTCTCACAGAAGGGCATCCCAGAGCTATATGGCCATGTTCAACGGCAAGTGAATGTAACTCTGGCACACAGTGTCGGTGCCAAGATACATCTGACCACAGACACGTGGTCTAGCAAACACGGGCAGGGAAGGTATATCACTTTTACTGCCCACTGGGTGAATCTTCTGACGGCCGTCAAGCATGTAACCCGTGGCACCCATGTAGATTTGGTTTTACCGCCACGGATTGCATGCAGGCCTGGCTCTTCTTCTCCTCCTCCTCCTACTCCATCCTTCTTCCTCTCCTCCTCGGCTGACTCCTTCTTTTCCGCTGCTAGCGTCTCTTCCGCTGCGCCGCCCAAGCTCCCCAGAACCTATTCGACATGCCAGGTGAGACGTTGCCATGCCATGCTGCGTCTGTTGTGCCTGGAAGCCAAGAGCCACACTGGCCCGGCACTCCTTTCAGCTTTGCGTTCACAGGCAGATCAGTGGCTAACACCGCTCAATTTGACAGTTGGTAAAGTGGTGTGTGACAACGGTGCCAATCTGCTTAGTGCATTGAAACAGGGCAAAATTACGCACGTGCCATGCATGGCACACGTCTTAAACTTGGTCGTGCAGCGATTCGTTGTCAAATACCCTGGGGTCCAGGACATCTTGCGGCAGGCAAGGAAAATCTCGGCCCATTTCAGAAGATCTTACACGGCCATGGCTCGCCTTGCTGACATTCAGCGGCGACACAATCTGCCGGTCAGACGTCTTATTTGCGATTGCCCGACGCGATGGAACTCAACCTTCTATATGCTTGATAGGCTGCTCCAGCAGAAACGTGCAGTTAACGTCTGCCTGTATGAACTCTGCGGCAGAAAAGGTTCTGGGGAGCTGGGTTTTTTTTCACCGCGCCAGTGGCTGCTCATGCGCATGCAGACTTCTGCGCCCATTTGAGGAGATCACCAAACTGGTCAGTCGCAGCCATGGCGCCATCAGTGACATGGTACCTTATGCCTTCTTTATGGAGCGTGCATTGGGTCGTGTCATTGATCAAGCTGTGGAAGAGCAGGAGCGGGAAGATGAGGAAGTCGCAATGCTGGATGAATTCCCAGGGGGGCTGCTCTATCTGAGACAAGTGAACAACAGGAGTCTGAAGAGGAGTCAGAGGAGGATGGTGCCGGGGCGGATGAGGAGGAGCAAGAAGAGCATGCTTTAAACCTTTCTGGGTTCCCTGTTGTTGTGCGTAAATGGGGAGAGGAGAATGAAGAGGACGACATTATCCTGGATGATGAGCAGGAGCCAGGCCACCACACCGCTTCCACTTTAGTGCAAATGGAGGCCTTCATGCTCCAGTGTTTTAATAGGGACCCCTGTATAAAAAGCATAAGGGTCAAGGACCAGTACTGGGTGGCAACGTACTTAGACCCCCGGTACAAACACAAAATGGCGGAAATGTTACCGCCGTCACAGAGGGCTGTCAGAATGGAGCACTTCCAGGCCTTGCTTGGAGAAATGCTGCGTTCTGCTTTCGCATGCGCTGGCAGAGGAGCAATTCCCACTCCCAGAGAAGGAGTTGCGGGTACCAATCCAACAGCGCCTGCAAGAAGGGGCCGGTTTGAAGATGTGTTGGTGACTTCTGATATGAGGTCATTCTTTCAGCCGACCCATCGACAGGTGTCATCCGGATCCAGCATCAGGGAACGCCTAGACCGTCAGGTGTCCGACTACATCGGGTTAACGGCCGATGTGGACACTCTGAGGAGTGATGAACCCCTGGACTACTGGGTGGGCAGGCTTGACCTCTGGCCAGAGCTTGCCCAATTTGCAATCGTCCAGTGTCCTGCCTGAAAGGACGTTCAGCGCAGCAGGGGGGATCGTGACCGATAAGCGTACTCGCCTAGCTCACGACAGTGTTAACTACCTCACATTTCTAAAAATTAATGAGGCATGGATCTCGGAGGAATTCAACACATGTGACCAGTAGACCATGTATATGTCTATAAATGATTTTTTTAATCGAGCACACAGACCTTCTTTCTTCATTTGGCTCACTTCCTTGTCCAAACAAAGCACACCGTACTATATGCCCGTACCCTCCTGTTTGAAGAGGTTGAGCGGTGTCATATTTTTGGGGCCCAGCAGCAAGTTGCTGGTATCAGTGCTGCTGTTAGTGCTCTCTATCTCGGTGCTGGTGTCAGTGCACTCTATCACGGTGCAGGTGTCAGTGCTCTATATCACGGTGCTGGTGATGATCATCATTCCTGCACCCTCTTCTTTGCCTACCCTGACCTTCCCTCGCCTCCATTGTCTCAAGATTCCTGAATTTTCAGAATTTCACATATAAAAAAAGAATGCTTGTAGTTGTCGATCCCAGATTCACCTCATACATGTGTTATGTCACGGTGCTGGTGTCAGATCACTCTATCATGGTGCAGGTGTCAGTGCTGTATATCACGGTGCTGGTGATCATCTCCTGCACCCTCTTCTTTGCCTACCCTCACCTTCCCTCGCCTCCATTGTCTCAAGATTCCTGAATTTTCAGAATTTCACATATAAAAAAAGAATGCTTGTAGTTGTCGATCCCAGATTCACCTCATACATGTGTTATGTCATTGGCCATGTGGTGGGACTATGTGTGCACAGCTAGTAATTATTTTGTGGCTGCAAATATGACCTGTAGGTTTGTAAAGTTCACCATCCCTGTAATGTGCTGACTTCCTCCTGGGGCTGCTTATTATGAGGGGCTCCCACCATCCCTGTGCTATGCTGACTTCCTCCTGGGGCTGCTTACTGTGCAGGTGTCAGTGCTGTATATCACGGTGCTGGTGTCAGTGCTGTATATCACGGTGCTGGTGTCAGTGCTTTATGTCACGCTGCTGATGTCAGTGCTCTCTATCACGGTGCTGGTGTCAGATCACTCTATCATGGTGCAGGTGTCATTGCTGTATGTCACGCTGCTGGTGACTGTGCTCTCTATCACGGTGTTGGTGTCAGATCACTCTATCACGGTGCAGGTGTTATTGCTGTATGTCACGCTGCTGATGTCAGTGCTCTTTAGAGGTCGACCGATATATCGGCCCATATTTGCCGTTTTTTAAATAATCGGCATCGGCCGATTGTGCTGATAAAAAGCCGATTTAGAACTACAGCGGGACTTTGAAATGACTTCTGTAATAGAAGTCAGTGTAAGTTGCCTGAGTCGTCATAGAAACGTCTTTCCTCCTCTCTGGGCAGGCTGCCAAGAAAAGAACAGAAAGATACAATGTTTACACTTGAATGAATGAAATCATCTCAGTGTGTAGAAGTTCTCAGTTTAACCATTTAAAGACTAAATCTTTTCTGACACTTGTTGCTTACAAATAAAAATCCTGTATTTTCTGCCAGAAAATCACTTAGACCCCCCCAAAAATTATATATATTTTTTTAGCAGAGATCCTAGGGAATAAAATAGCGGTTGTTGCAATATTTTATGTCACACGGCATTTGCACAGAGGTCTTTCAAATGCATTTTTTTGGGAAAAAAATACACTATTTAAAAAATAAAAATAAAATAAAAACAGTAAAGTTAGCCCATTTTTTTTTTTCGTCCAAAAGTTTTGACTACCTGTTTTTATTTAATATATAGTTTTTTTTTTTTTTTTATCTAAATCATACATACAAGTAAACTGATTGGAGGTTTGTTTTGTTTAATAAAAGTTTAAATGTAAGAAATTTTCTGTATCACTTATGAAGACTGCTTTCACACTGGAGCGGGCAGGCGTTGATGGTAAAACGCAAGTTTTAGCGGCTCTTTACCATCATTTTAGCGGTGCTATTTGGCTGCTAGTGGGGCACATATAGCCCAGCTAGCGGCCAAGGAAGAGGTTAAATGCGCCCATGAAGCACTGCTGCCAAATCGCATTGCATGCGCTTCGGCAGTGGTGCCCATTCATATCAATGGGCAGGAGTGGTGGAGGAGCGGTATACACCACTCCAAACGTGCTGCTTGCAGGACTTTTTTTTTAAGATCCTGCCAGCGCATCGCCTCAGTGTGAAAACACTCTGTCTTTCACACAGACTGCAGGGGAGCCATTTTGCAGGCACTTTACAGGCGCTATTTTTAGCCCAAAAGCGCCTGAAAAACGCCCCAGTGGGAAAGGTGTGTTAGATCAAGGGGGATTAAAAAAAAAAAATAATAAAAAAGGAAAAAAATAAATAAATAAAATAAAATCGGCCTAACATATCGGCCCAAAAAAATCGGCATCATATATCGGCCGCCATGATTTCAAAATATCGGCATCGGCATCGGCCAGAGAAAAACCCATATCGGTCGACCTCTAGTGCTCTTTATCACGGAGCTGGTGTCAGATGACTCTATCACAGTGCAGGTGTCATTGCTGTATGTCACGCTGCTGGTGAATGCTCCCTCTTCTTTGCCTACCCTCACCTTCCCTCGCCTCCATTGTCTCAAGATTCCTGAATTTCCAGAATTTCACATCTAAAAAAAGAATGCTTGTAGTTGTCGATCCCGGATTCACCTCATACATGTGTTATGTCATTGGCCATGTGGTGGGAATATGTTTGCACAGCTAGTAATTATTTTGTGGCTGCAAATTTGACCTGTAGGTTTGCAAAGTTCACCTCCCATTGAAGTCAATAGGGCCCGCCGCGAACGTTACGGTTCGCGAATTATCGGCCGTGTTTGCGGTCCGCGTTCACGAAACGTCCCGTCGGAAGTTCGTCCATCACTACACAGCAGACTATGGAGCCTCTGGTGTCAGACTGGTGTGAGGAAACCTCCCGCCATTGAAGGATGAAGGAAGAGGTGTTACATGATCAGGAGAATTTGGGATTTTTCTGGATATGGTATGTAGCGCCGGCTCCTGACAAGCATGCGCTATATGTTTTTGAAAATGAATATTCCTGAAACCACAGTTGGGTTTTAGGGCTAATTTTGCTAAATTATGGTTTCAGTACCAGTCTGGCTGGATTGCACTGAGTTCTCCTTGGCCGCAGGTGTCACTGTCACTGCCGGCAAGTGGTAGAACCCAGTTTGGCTGGGTACATTGGGTTTTCTCGGAACCAGCCTAGTGGGAGTGTTCTCCTGCTGTGCACTCTGGGGGGTGGTATTTAAGGTACTGACATCACGTGCTTCGGGGTTCCCGTCCAGAAGAGATTTTCTGTCTGTTTGGTCCTGGTCCTCCTGACCAGCCCCCATGGCCCTCCTGGCCTGGGGTGCGGATCCATGCAGTTCCGGGTCCCAGGGCTGGATAGCCTGGGGCGAAGTAACTGCAGGGACGGGCCTGAATGGATATTAGGGCCTGAGGATTTGGGGGTGGTCCGGTGCTGTCTCATCTGAGGAGAGGCCCAGCAACTGGATACGCATCCAGGGAAGAACTCTTCAGGAAAAGGCCGTGCGTAAGGCTGGTTTCTCTGAAGGAGCCTGGTGGCTCGGTTGAAGGACATCTCATGGATCTGCACTCATGCGGTATTGCCAGACCGGCTGAGAGATACTGGTGCCATATGATAGTTCTCTAGATTTGTCTATGTCCCTTGGTTACGCTCAAGTCTGTGGCAGAGACTTTTTTCAAGCATTTCATATTCAAGTCTGTGGCAGAGACTTTTCTCTGGTATTTCACGTTCATGTCTGTGGCACTTTCCTTTACTTAACACCCTGCCGGCTGCTGGGCCTAGTGAGAGCAGGTCTATCCAGAGGTTGTGAGAATCCAGCTGTAAAACAGTTATTCTCTGGATTTCTTCTATAGGAGACTTTCTATGTTTGCAGTCCCAAAAGTACCCAAACTTCTTCCTAACCTTCTACCCTTCATTAAGAGACTGTGTTATCTTATAAATAAATAACCCAAAAGAAGATCCAGTGTCAGTTTCTGCAGTTCTTTGGGCTATCTACGACGGGAAACCCTAGACAGAGACAAGGTCAACAAGGTAACGGTAAGCCCAATGGAACCAGCAGCTCCTTCGGGGGTCAGTGCTTCAGGTACAATCAGAAATGATAGCGCTCCGAGGTGAATGATATCATCTGGTGAGTTGGAAATTTTTGTTGAGTCCCTAGTTGATATTTATTTTAGGAGAGTAGATTGTCAGCTCTGTGGATCACAGCTGATAGCGTCCAATTTCACCTGCAGCGTGCTGTGAATTCCTCCCTGGTGAATGAGGGGAATCTTGTCTATGACCTCCTGTGGACAGCCATGGCTGGACATGTCTGGGGCTCCAGGGAGGGAGTCATGCCAGTCAGAGTATATGTGGGGGGAAAGTGGGGTCAGTCATGGTGTATGTGCCGTGGGGAAGTGGTGTCGGTCAGAATGTATGTGTGTGTGTGTGTGAGGGGGGTAGTGTTGGTCTGGTTGTATGTGCCAGGGATGGGGAGAAGTATTGGTCAAGGTGTATGTGCCAGGGTGAAGCGTTGGCTGCAGAATTTAGCAGCAGTATTTCTATATTTGTGTCTTTGTTCCAATCAATGCTTTTAGATGTCTATACTGTTATACATTTAATAAAATTGATATATTTTTTATACTTTTTGTACTAATTCTCTATTCATCCTATTTTGTCAGTCAGGGTGTATGTGCCAGGGGGAAGCAGTGTCAGTCAAGGTGTATGTGCCGTGGGGAAGCGGTGTCATCAGGGTGTATGTGCTGGGAGGGGAAGCGGTGTCATCAGGTTGTATGTGCTGGGGAGGGGAAGCGGTGTCATCAGGGTGTATGTGCTGGGGAGGGGAAGCTTTGTCATCAGGGTGTATGTGCTGGGAGGGAAAGCGGTTTTATCTGGGTGTATGTGCTGGGGAGGGGAAGCGGTGTCAGTCAGGGTGTATGTGCTGGGGGGAAGCGGTGTCAGTCAGGGTGTATGTGCTGGGGGGAAGCGGTGTCAGTCAGGGTGTATGTGCCGTGGTGAAGTGCTGTCGGTCAGAATGTATGTGTGTGTGTGGGGGGGGGGGGGGGTAGTGTTGGTCTGGTTGTATGTGCCAGGGATGGGGAGAAGTATTGGTCAGGGTGTATGTGCCAGGGTGAAGCGTTGGCTGCAGAATTTAGCAGCAGTATTTCTATATTTGTGTCTTTGTTCCAATCAATGCTTTTAGATGTCTATACTGTTATACATTTAATAAAATTGATATATTTTTTATACTTTTTGTACTAATTCTCTATTCATCCTATTTTGTCAGTCAGGGTGTATGTGCTGGGGGGAAGCGGTGTCAGTCAGGGTGTATGTGCTGGGGGGAAGCGGTGTCAGTCAGGGTGTATGTGCCAGGGGGGAAGTGGCGTCAGTCAGGGTGTATGTGCTGGGGGAAGCGGCGTCAGTCAGGGTGTATGTGCTGAGAAGGGGAAGTGGTGTCGGTCGGGGTGTATGTGCCGGGGGAAGCGGTGTCAGTCAGGGAGTATGCGCCCGGGGGAAGCTGTGTCGTCAGGATGTATGGGCTGGGGAAGTGAAGCGGTGCCAGTCAGGGTATACAATGCCTTGAAAAAGTATTCAAACCCCTTGAAAATTTTCCACATTTTGTCATATCACAACCAAAAACATAAATGTATTTTATTGGGATTTTATGTGATAGACCAACACAAAGTGGTATATAATTGTGAAGTGGAAGGAAAATTATGGTTTTCAATTTTTTTTAAAATAAATCTGTGAAAAGTGTGGGTGCATTTGTATTTAGCCGCGTTACTCTGATACCCCTAACTAAAATCTAGTGGAACCAATTGCCTTCAGAAGTCACCTAATTAGTAAATAGCGTCCACCTGTGAATAATTTAATCTCAATATCAATACAGCTGTTCTGTGAAACCCTCAGAGCTTTTTTAGAGAATCTTGGTGAACAAACAGCATCATGAAGGCCAAGGAACACACCAGACGGGTCAGGGATAAAGTTATGGAGAAGATTAAAGCAGGGTTGGGTTGTAAAAAAAATATCCCAAGCTTTGAACTTCTCATGGAGCACTGTTCAATCCATCATCCAAAAATGGAAAGAGTATGACACAACTGCAAACCTACCAAGACAAGTCTAGCTAAACTGACAGGCCGGGCAAGGACAGAATTTATCAGAGAAGCAGCCAAGAAGCCCATGGTAACTCTGGAGGAGCTGCAGAGATCCACAGCTCAGGTGGGAGAATTTGTCCTCAGGACAACTATTAGTCGGGCACTCCCCGAATCTGGTCTTTATAGAAGAGTTTCAAGAAGAAAGACATAAGTCCTATTTGCGGTTTGTGAGAAGCCATGTGGGGGACACAGCAAACATGTGGGAGAAGGTGCTTAGTCAGATGAGACCAAAATGTAACTTTTTGGCCCAAAAGCGAAACGCTATTTGTGGCAGAAAACGAACACTTCACATCACCCTGAGTAGTGATGGCCGAATGGTTCGCCGGCGGTCGTTTCACGGTGAATTTTGGCTGTTCGCGGTCCGCAAGTTCGGCGGACTATTGGCGCCGTTCGCCCGGCGGACTTCCGTGTTTACTGTGTAAAAGAACTTTGACCTATGATGACACATCTATCATGGGGTACAGGACAGCCAATTGAGACATTACAGCACATGGACACTTGGACATTCCCCCTAACTTATAAATACACCCGATCCGGCGGCCATTTTACATTATTTCTTCTGTCACTATAGGGAGAGGTTGCTGTGTGGAGCAGGGAGAGATTACAGTGACCCAAATCGCTAGCTATTTGGTACACAAAAGTTCTTTTCAGGACTGGTATAGGTGTTAGGTGTAGTTCAGGATAGGCAGTGCTGTGCTACTGATTGTTGCAGCAGCCTGAGTGTCTTTTGTCAGTTTAGAGAAAGGGACAGGACGGTGTGTGCTGCAGGGACAGCCAGTTTAGTCATTAGCTGTTACTATCAGGTCCACAAAAGTGCTATTTCAATTATTGTTCCAGTAGCCTCTGTTTTGTCAGTTTATATAGGGACAGGCAGGAAGCATTGTGTGAGGCAGTGAGGGTCAGTTTAATCAGTAGCTGTTACTATTAGTTCCACAAAGGTTCTTTTCAGGACTGGTATCAGTGGTATGGTAATAGGCTTGTACACGTATAATATTCTTTCTTCCAAATATAGAAAGAATATTATACTTGACTGCTGCCCTTCTGCTGCAGTCTGCTAATCATTCACAACCCACTTGTTCCACAAAGCTCCTTATAAGGACTGGTAACTTGGTCTGTCTAGGGTGCTACAGTACATAGGGTTGAGTGAGGTACAGTCTGCCATTCTAGAAGGACTGGTATCGGTCCACAGTACATAGGGTTGAGGTGCACTACTGCTGACCGCTGCCCTATACTACAGCAGTCCTTCATCGGTACAGGGACTGACGTACAGTCTGCTAATCACTCACACACAACCTACTTGGTCCACAAAAGTCCTTATAAGGACTGGTAAGGTATAGGGTGCTACAGTACATAGGGTTGAGTGAGGTACAGTCTGCTACTCTATAAGGACTGGTATAGGTCCACAATACATAGGTTTAAGGTGCACTACTGCTGACCGCTGCCCTATACTGCAGCAGTCCTTCATCGGTACAGGGACTGACGTACAGTCTGCTAATCACTCACACACAACCTACTTGGTCCACAAAAGTCCTTATAAGGACTGGTAAGGTATAGGGTGCTACAGTACATAGGGTTGAGTGAGGTACAGTCTGCTACTCTATAAGGACTGGTATAGGTCCACAATACATAGGTTTAAGGTGCACTACTGCTGACCGCTGCCCTATACTGCAGCAGTCCTTCATCGGTATAGGGACTGACGTACAGTCTGCTAATCACTCACACACAACCTACTTGGTCCACAAAAGTCCTTATAAGGACTGGTAAGGTATAGGGTGCTACAGTACATAGGGTTGAGTGAGGTACAGTCTGCTACTCTATAAAGACTGGTATAGGTCCACAATACATAGGGTTGAGGTGCACTACTGCTGACCGCTGCCCTATACTGCAGCAGTCCTTCATCGGTATAGGGACTGACGTACAGTCTGCTAATCACTCACACACAACTTACTTGGTCCACAAAAGTCCTTATAAGGACTGGTAAGGTATAGGGTACTACAGTACATAGGGTTGAGTGAGGTACAGTCTGCCATTCTATAAGGACTGGTATTGGTCCACAATACATAGGGTTGAGGTGCACTACTGCTGACTGACCGCTGCCCTATACTGCAGAAGTCCTTCATCGGTATAGGGACTGAGAGTTTTGTCACAGGGTCATTTAAAAAATGACAGGCAGAGGAAGAGGCAGGCCCTTCCGCAGGGGTGGTAGGGGTAGGGCAGGAGCAACAGGCTTGAGCCAAAGTGGGAAGTTGCAGAAGGTGCGTTCAATTACTTTAAAGGACGCACCAGACTTGGTTGAGTGGCTCGCTCAGCCTTACTCTTCTGCACCCTCCTCATCCTCTCGATCTGCACCCTCTTCTTCACTCTCTGCTATGTACACCCCCAAAGACACTACCACCAACAACACCACCACCACCACATACCTTCCGCTTGAGTCACAGGAATTATTTTCCGATCCATATCAAGAGGACATTTCTGATGCGCAGCCACTCTTGGCATTGGATCAGGAAGAGGAGGTGGCAACAACCGCCACTCAGCAGTCTGACGACAGTACCCAGATCAGCCCAAGGAGGAGGTTGGTCCCCGGTGTTGCTGCCTATTCCGAGATCTCTACTTATAGCAGTGGGGAAGGTGACGTTGATGATGATGTGTCTAGTGATGTCACGTGGGTGCCCACAAGAGAGGAAGAGGAGGGGAGTTCAGAGGGAGGTATGGACTAGCAGATAGGGAGGAGAAGCAGGAATAACTTACATTGCACAGGAGGGACAAAGCAGACTGCAAATGTATCAGGAGCGAGTCATTGACGGTCACATCTGGCGCTCCCAGGACACCGGCACATGGCTCCGCAGTGTGGGCTTTTTTTAACGTGTCCGCTGCTGACAATAGCGTTGCCATCTGCAATCTTTGCAGTCAACGCATTAGTCGCGGTAAGCCCAACACTCACCTAGGGACGACCGCCTTAAGAAGGCACATGAGCAGCCATTACCGAGCCGAGTGGGAGCAACGGAACACACAAAGCCACACTGCAGGCTCTCACCGTCCAGCCTCGTCTTCTACTTCTCCTTCTCCTCTCTCCTCACAATTGTCCTCCACTCCACCTTCCATCACGCCAAGCTCACGTTTTTCTGCAAAAAGGCAGGCTTCCATGGGCCTAATGTTCGAGCATAAAAAAATGATGACACCGGATAACCCTCTTGCCCAACGGTTGGCGGCTGGCTTATCAGAACTCATAGCCCGCCAACTACTGCCATATAAACTGGTGGACTCGGAGGCCTTTCGAAAATTTGTGGCCATTGGAACACCACAATGGAAGGTCCCAGGAAGGAAGTATTTCTCACAGAAGGGCATCCCAGAGCTATATGGCCATGTTCAGCGGCAAGTGAATGTATCTCTGGCACACAGTGTCGGTGCCAAGATACATCTGACCACAGACACGTGGTCTAGCAAACACGGGCAGGGAAGGTATATCACTTTTACTGCCCACTGGGTGAATCTTCTGACGGCCGTCAAGCATGTAACCCGTGGCACCCGTGTAGATTTGGTTTTACCGCCACGGATTGCATGCAGGCCTGACTCTTCTTCTCCTCCTCCTCCTACTCCATCCTCCTCCCTCTCCTCCTCGGCTGACTCCTCCTTTTCCGCTGCTAGCGTCTCTTCCGCTGCGCCGCACAAGCTCCCCAGAACCTATTCGACATGCCAGGTGAGACGTTGCCATGGCGTGCTGTGTCTGTTGTGCCTGGAAGCCAAGAGCCACACTGGCCCGGCACTCCTTTCAGCTTTGCGTTCACAGGCAGATCAGTGGCTAACACCGCTCAATTTGACAGTTGGTAAAGTGGTGTGTGACAACGGTGCCAATCTGCTTAGCGCATTGAAACAGGGCAAAATCACGCACGTGCCATGCATGGCACACGTCTTAAACTTGGTCGTGCAGCAATTCGTTGTCAAATACCCTGGGGTCCAGGACATCTTACGGCAGGCAAGGAAAATCTCGGGCCATTTCAGAAGATCTTACACGGCCATGGCTCGCCTTGCTGACATTCAGCGGCGACACAATCTGCCGGTCAGACGTCTTATTTGCGATTGCCTGACGCGATGGAACTCAACCTTCTATATGCTTGATAGGCTGCTCCAGCAGAAACGTGCAGTTAACGTCTACCTGTATGAACTCTGCGGCAGAACCTGTTCTGGGGAGCTGGGGTTTTTTTCACCGCGCCAGTGGCTGCTCATGCGCGACGCATGCAGACTTCTGCGCCCATTTGAGGAGATCACCAAACTGGTCAGTCGCAGCCATGGCGCCATCAGTGACATGGTACCTTATGCCTTCTTTATGGAGCGTGCATTGCGTCGTGTCATTGATCAAGCTGTGGAGGAGCAGGAGCGGGAAGATAAGGAAGTTGAAATGCTGGATGAATTCCCAGGGGGGGCTACTCTATCTGAGACAAGTGAACAACAGGAGTCTGAAGAGGAGACAGAGGAGGATGGTGCCGGGGCGGATGAGGAGGAGCAAGAAGAGCATGCTTTAAACCTTTCTGGGATCCCTGTTGTGCGTGGATGGGGAGAGGAGAATGAAGAGGACGACATTATCCTGGATGAGGAGCAGGAGCCAGGCCACCACACCGCTTCCACTTTAGTGCAAATGGGGGCCTTCATGCTCCAGTGTTTTAATAGGGACCCCCGTATAAAAAGCATAGGGGTCAAGGACCAGTACTGGGTGGCAACGTACTTAGACCCCCGGTAAAAACACAAAATGGCGGAAATGTTACCGCCGTCACAGAGGGCTGTCAGAATGCAGCACTTCCAGGCCTTGCTTGGAGAAATGCTGCATTCTGCTTTTGCGTGCGCTGGCAGAGGAGCAATTCCCACTCCCAGAGAAGGAGTTGCGGGTACCAATCCAACAGCGCCTGCAAGAAGAGACCGGTTTGAAGATGTGTTGGTGACTTCGGATATGAGGTCATTCTTTCAGCCGACCCATCGACAGGTGTCATCCGGATCCAGCATCAGGGAACGCCTAGGCCATCAGGTGTCCGACTACATCGGGTTAACGGCCGATGTGGACGCTCTGAGGAGTGATGAACCCCTGGACTACTGGGTGGGCAGGCTTGACCTCTGGCCAGAGCTTGCCCAATTTGCAATCGAACTGTTGGCTTGCCCCTCATCCAGTGTCCTGTCCGAAAGGACGTTCAGCGCAGCAGGGGGGATCGTGACCGATAAGCGTACTCGCCTAGCTCACGACAGTGTTAACTACCTCACATTTCTAAAAATGAATGAGGCATGGATCTCGGAGGAATTCAACACATGTGACCAGTAGACCATGTATATGTCTATAAACAATTTTTTTAATCGAGCACAGAGACCTTCTTTCTTCATTTGGCTAACTTCCTTGTCCAAAAAAAGCACACCATACTATATGCCCGTACCCTCCTCTTTGCAGAGGTTGAGCGGTGTCATATTTCTACTGGGGCTGCTTATTATGAGGGGCTCCCACCATCCCTGTGCTGTGCTGACATCCTCCTGGGGCTGTACCTCTGCTGTGCATATTATGAGGGGCTCCCACCATCCCTGTGCTGTGCTGACTTCCTCCTGGGGCTGTACCTCTGCTGTGCATATTTTGAGGTGCTCCCACCATCCCTGTGCTATGCTCATTATGAGGGGCTCCCACCATCTCTGTGCTGTGCTGACTTACTCCTGGGGCTGCTTATTATGAGGGGCTCCCACCATCCCTGTGCTATGCTCATTATGAGGGGCTCCCACCATCCCTGTGCTATGCTGACTTCCTCCTGGGGCTGCTTACGGTGCAGGTGCCAGTGCTGTATATCACAGTGCTGATGTCAGTGCTCTCTGTCACGGTGCTGCTGTCAGTGCTGTATATCACGGTGCTGGTGTGAGTGCTTTATGTCACGCTGCTGATGTCAGTGCTCTTTATCACGGTGCTGCTGTCAGTGCTGTATATCACGGTGCTGGTGTTAGTGCTTTATGTCACGCTGCTGATGTCAGTGCTCTCTATAGCGGTGCTGTGTCAGATGACTCTATCACGGTGCAGGTGTCATTGCTGTATGTCACGCTGCTGATGTCAGTGCTCTCTATCACAGTGCTGTTGTCAGATCACTCTATCACGGTGCAGGTGTCATTGCTGTATGTCACGCTGCTGATGTCAGTGCTCTCTATCACGGTGCTGCTGTCAGATGACTCTATCACGGTGCAGGTGTCATTGCTGTATGTCACGCTGCTGGTGATCATCTCCTGCACCCTCTTCTTTGCCTACCCTGGTCCCTGACCTTCCCTCTCCTCCATTGCCTTCATGCGCTCCACAGTCCTGAATTGTCACAACAATTTTCCATATAAAAAAAGAATGCTTGTAGTTGTCGATCCCAGATTCACCTCATACATGTGTTATGTCATTGGCCATGTGGTGGGACTATGTTTGCACAGCTATTAATTATTTTGTGGCTGCAAATTTGACCTGTAGGTTTGCGAAGTTCGCCTCCCATTGAAGTCAATGGGGCCCGCCGCGAACGTTCCGGTTCGCGAACTGTATGTATGTGCCAGGGGAAGCGGTGTTAGTCAGGATGTATGTGCCAGGGGGAAGCGGTGTCAGTCAGGGTGTATGTGCCAGGACAGTACGTCAGCTTCCCCTCAGCACTCTCTCTCTTCTTGTACGAGTCGAATAGATTTTTTGGTGAGACATTCATGATGTCTCAGTACCCTCTGCCCCTGTTGCTGATTTTGTGTCGGGGGAAATTTGCCCCCTTAAATTGCAGGGTGTGGACCCTTGTCCCCTCTGCCGGTGTTCCCTTCCACCCTTCCAATATTGATTCAGGCTGATCGTTCTCATAGACTGGTGGTAGGTCATCTTCAAAGAGATGGGGGACACCGCTGCCCCCCCTCTCAGTGGGGGCACATTCACACCAGTAGGTGTAGTAGAGTCTGCAATCTTTATTAAAGGGGGACAAAGCCTCCTAGAAGATATTTATTTACATTTTTTTAAAACTTTATTTAGGCAGGGCGTATCCTCATAGAAGTATTTTTTTTTACTTAATTTATCCTGTTGCCACCCATTTTAAACATGTGCAGTGGCAAAGGGGTGTGCTCCAATGCCAACACGCCATACATATACACAGATACAGACACGTTTCCTGTGTGCTCCGAGCACAGAGACTAAGCTGCCAAAGACAGCTCTTGGTCTGTTCTAATGATTGGTAGCCAAAGGGGCCAGCTCCCGATCATGTGACCAATGTGACAGCTAATCACAATGTCAGATGGTTGCCGAACCCTCCTGTGCCCATCAGGAGCACAGACCCTATTAAAGGGATGCGGGGGCTGGAAGGGAAGAGGTTAGGTTGAATATATTTTTTATTCACTTTTTCTCTAAGATTTTATATATATATATATATATATATATATATATATATATATATATATATATATATATATATATATATATATATATATAAAACAAGCAATGAGAGGTACAAAAATAGAAAAGGGGAAAAAATGTTGAACAAATACAGTAATTTAAGTACCATAATAAACATCAAAATATTTTTACATATTAACTTGTGGGGCAGATCAAGTAGAGAAAAAGCAAAAGAGAGCAGAGGGGAATAAAAAGTATGTAGAAAGAAGAAAAGAAAGTAGAAAAGAAGAAACCGCATTCAATATTGCAGTTCTACCGAATATATAAAGGTCACATTGTCCCCAAGACGGCTGTCCCAAACTGAAGTTCCTCTTTAAAGCAGTAGTAGACCGCAGTTGTTAGAAAAAAAAATACCCGGCAAGGCACCTCTCGGCCTCAGACATAATGGCTAATTGATTACATCATGTTCTGGTGGCTAGAGGCCAAAGGAGAGAGGGCTTCTTTGCAGCTAAGTTCCTGACTCCACTGGATGTGAGACAGGCAGAGTCTGGCACAAAGTAGCACAGGTCGCCTTTGTAGTTACTTGCAGGAGTACTCAGAGATACTACTGATGTGTAGAGCAGTGACTGCAGGCAGGTAGTGCCTGAGGGATGTGACAGGCTTGGAGAATCACTGAGACAGCAGGATAGTTGGTGCAAGCCAGGGTCAAGGGCCAGGTGGGTAACAAAGCAGATGAGGTCAGGAGGAGAAGCCGAGGTCAAACACGGGAAGCAGGCAGAGGATATGTGAAGGCAAGCCGAGGTCAAGGACTATAGGCAGGCAGGAGACAGGTCAGGAACAAGCTGGGTCAGTAACGAAGGATCACAGGAGCAAGAGTCACAGGAATACAGGGTACAAGGTGACGATCAATCAACAACTTCAACCACTGACAAGCATCCTTATAAAGGCCCATATGAAGTGCTGGTGGACATGCTGGGTCCTAGAGCCCTTCTCCTGTTGTTGGTGCCCTGACAGATGCTAGGTCCTAGATTCCTTCTCCTGATGTCGGCGCCAACACCAACTATGAACACTGTACCTAATCCAGTGTTCAGTGGTGCGACTCCCAAATCAGAATACTCCTCTCATATACTTACTAGATTTACAGAGCCATGTGTATGTGTGATGCCCTTATGGCACCAGTAACTTTAGTCCCTTGGAAGAAGAATGAGGATGGGCTCTTGCGCAATTCCCATCCAAGCACCCCCTGCTAGTGGAGACAGGGACTTCTAGGGCAGTGGAAGGGTGTAGGTGTCTGAAAGCTGTAGGAGTGAGCTGTAGCTTTGAGACACAGCAGTTCTTCCAGTAGTGTTGTGAAGTCTGGCCACAAGCCTTGTTCAGCGGGAGCCAGGTATACATGTGCTGAATCAGGATCATTTGCAAGGTCGGGAACAGGCAGTAGTTGGTAACGTGCTGGCGGTGGGGTACCAAATTAAGAGGCGGAGAAGTAGTCATAAATCCAAGCCAGGGTCAGTAACATATGCAAGAAGCAGATATAGCAGGCAGGGCTGATCTGAGAGAGGTGTCAGACATAGCCGGGTCAGGAACAAGGTTAGCAAACATGGATTAGACTCAGGAACACAGGAACCAAAGCTGAAGACAATCCAGCACTGAAGCCAGACTCTCAACCCCCTACACGCGATCGAAAATCCTGCCAGCAAAAGTCCGATGAGAACCTTTGGTCGGAAATTCTGACCGTGTGTATTCTCCATCGGACTTTTGCTGGTGGAAATTGAGAGCAGGATCTCTATTTTTCAGACGGAAAAAGTTCCAATTGGAAATTCAGATCGTCTGTAGCAATTCCGACACCCAAAATTCCTATGCATGCTCGGAAACAATTTGACGGATGCTCGAAAGCATTGAACTTAATTTTCTTGGCTCGTCGTAGTGTTGCACGTCACCAAGTTCTTGATGGTCGAAAGTTCAGAGAACTTTTGTGTGACTATGTGTATGCAAGCTAAGCTTGAGCGGAATTCCGTGGGAAAAACCATCCAAGATTTTTCAGAAAAAAACTCAGATCATGTGTACACGGCATTAGTGTAAATAGGCTGCTGGGTGCCAGAATCATATGCCTTAGGCCTCGCACTCACGGGCACTCACTCGTGGCCGCCTAGTTTACCTAATTAGAGAGCCGCCTCTTACATAGTTACATAGTTAGTCAGGTTAAAAAAGGACACAAGTCCATCGAGTTCAACCAAATTAAATAATAATAATAATAATAATAATTATAATTAATAAAATCCCATATACACAATCCTTTACCCACAGATGATCCAGAGGAAGGCAAAAAAAAAAAAAACAGCAAACCATGCTCCAATTTGCAACAGCAGGGAAAAAAGCTCCTTCTGATCCTCCGAGAGGCAATCGGATTTTCCCTGTATCAACTTTACCTATAAATGTTAGTACCCAGTTATATTATGTACATTTAGGAAAGAATCCAGGCCTCTTCTAGCAGCAGAGATCCCCAACATCAGCACAGTTCTGAGTCTGCTCACTCTGCTTCAGTGAGAAAAAACAGGCTGCGAGTGAGACCAAGTTATTGGGTGATCACAGCTCATGGAAAGCTCCGGATCACAGCCAGAAAGAGCCGCTCAGCAGAGCCAGTTCTGACAGATCTCCCCCTTCCTCACAGCCCACACAGCCAGACAGGAAAGAAGAGAGAGCTTCTGCTCCTCCTCCCGCGCTCTTCTCCAGTGTCTGCCCCGCCCACACTTATACATAGTTACATAGTTGGTGAGGTTGAAAAAAGGCACAAGTCCATCAAGTCCAACCTATGTGTGTGATTATATGTCAGTATTACATTGTATATCACTGTATGTTGTGGTCGTTCAGGTGCTTATCTAATAGTTTTTTAAAACTATCGATGCTCCCCGCTGAAACAACTGCCTGTGGAAGGGAATTCCACATCCTTGCTGCTCTTATGCTGCGTACACACGGTCGTAATTTCGGCCAGCAAAGGACCGATGACAGCTTTTCGTCGGAAAATGCAACCGTGTGTATGATCCATCGGAATTTTGCTGGCCGAATTTCCTCCAGCAAAAGATTCTCAAGGTTCTCAATTTTTCTGACGGAAAAAGTTTCCAATCTGACAGAAATTCCAATCATGTGTATGCAATTCTTTAAGTCATCACTGAGGACAAGGGGACAATCTTTACGTCTGGAGGAGAATAGATTTCATCTCCAAATACAGAAAGGCTTCTTCACACTAAGAGCTGTGAAAATGTGGACTAGATTCCCTCATGAGGTGGTTCTGGCCAGCTCAGTAGATGTTTTAAGAAATGCCTGGGTTGTTTCCTAGATACACATAATATAACTGGATAATAATATTTATAGGTAGAGTTGATCCAGGGAATATCCGATTCCCTCTCAGGGGATCAAGAAGGAAATTTTCCCCTGCTGGAGCAAATTAGATCATTCTTTATTTAGTTTTTTTTGCCTTCCTATATAAAGTCTAAAATTTTTTTTACCTTTATTGCATTTCATACATTAAGGTAAAAAATGTTTAGGCATCAGTATCCCCCCACAACCCCCCTTTTACTAAACTGGGCCCTCATTCGATCAAGCACTGTGCCCAATTGCGGCTCTTCTCACCCCTCACTCTGAGGTCTCTCTAGCCTTGCTGGAGCAGCGGGAGCCATTGGCTCCCTCAGCTGTCAATCAAAGCCAGTGTCGAGGGAGTGGGGGGTTGGGCCGAGTCACGCTGAATGTCTATAGGCACAGACAGCAAGCCTTAGGACCAAGCCTGCACGAGTGCCTCCATAGATAGTGGCTTTTTATGGGGCACTCGGCAGAGGGGAGAAGGCAAGAGCACTGGTAGGGAACCCATGAAGAGGAGGTTTGGGGATGCTCTGTGCAATTCTATTGCGCAGAGCAGGTAGGTATAACCCTAGCTATAAAACCCCCAAAAAACTGTTATATTACATATTGTTTTGCACATACTGAATAGCCAGAGAGCTAACACTTTTTGTGCTCCTACATTAGGCTAGGCTCACACTATGTGCTAGAATCATAGCTGTTCCCACACCCACACCTAAAATGTGCTGCTCCTAAAAAATGTGTGGGGCTGCCATTCACTCTTAATGGCACCTTCACGTGAGCAATTGTGGGTGCATGAACCACAGGGAAATCACATGATGCTGAAACACCATTTGATTTCCCTGTGGCTACGTTTTCAAAATGTATTCAAATGAATGGACTGCCGTGCATGCATAAACACAGGACACAAACGCGTAACAGTGTGAACCTAGCTCAAAAGAAATACTTAAGCCGCGTACACACGGGCGGACTGCCTGGCCTACTTAGTCCGCCGAAACACATTTCAGCGGACAGTCCGCTCGTGTGTGGGCTTCAGCGGACTTTTTCAGCGTGCAGTCTGGCGGACTAAGTATTTCGGAATTTCCGTAATACAGTCCGTCGGACTCGCATTTGGGCGGACAATCCGCCCGTGTGTGTGCCAGTCCACCGTACTTTTGAAATGAGCAGACTTTTCCCGCCCGGAGAAAAGTCCGCTCATTTCGAGCGGGTATCCAAGTCGGCGGGGCCCGCGAAGGAGACGTCGCTGGCCCCGCCGCCTGGTATGGACTTAAAGGGGAACCCCAACGCCGAAAAAAATCGGCGTGGGGGTCCCCCCCAAGTCCACAACAGACCCTTGTCCGAGCACGCTACCCGGCCGGCCAGGAAAGGGGGGGCGAGCGAGCGCCCCCCCCTCCTGAGCCGTACCAGGCCACGTGCCCTCAACATGGGGGGGTGCCTTGGGGAAGGGGGGGGCCGCGTGGCCCCCCCACCCCAAAGCACCTTGTCCCCATGTTGATGAGGACAAGGGCCTCTTCCCGACAACCCTGGCCGTTGGTTGTTGGGGTCTGCGGGCGGGGGGCTTATCGGAATCCGGGAGCCCCCTTTAATAAGGGGGCCCCCGGATACCGGCCCCCCACCCTATGTGAATGAGTATGGGGTACAATGTACCCCTACCCATTCACCTGTGGAAAAAAAGTAAAAAAAAACACAACACAGGGTTAAAATATTTTATTGCACAGCTCCGGGGGTCTTCCGTCTTCGGGGGTCTTCTCGCTGGACTCCTCCGCTATCTTCTTGTAGCTCTTTTGCTAGCGGAGGAGTCCGGCTTTCTTCCTCGCCGCCGGCCTCTTCTCCCGACTTCGGGGGTCTTGTCCCCCTCTTCGGTTCTTCTGCCGGGCCACCGCCTGTAAAAGAGCTATAAGAAGGCGCGGTGGCCCGGCAGAAGAACCCGGTCTTCTGTCGCCGCCGCCGCCTTCCGTTCTTCTTCTTCTTCTTCTTCTCCTTCTTCTCCAGGAGATGTTGCCTCGACGATCTCTCCGGCCGGAATGCCAGGGACGCACTGCGCGGCCACTTATATAGGGACAATGGGGCGGTGTCACATGGCTTTATGTCACATGGGTTGGTCACATGGTGACCCCGCCCCTTACGATGTCATAGTCCCCATGTGACATCAACCCATGTGACCAACCCATGTGACATAAAGCCATGTGACACAGCCCCATTGTCCCTATATAAGTGGCCGCGCAGTGCGTCCCTGGCATTCCGGCCGGAGAGATCGTCGAGGCAACATCTCCTGGAGAAGAAGGAGAAGAAGAAGAAGAAGAAGAAGAACGGAAGGCGGCGGCGGCGGCGACAGAAGACCGCCTGTAAAAGAGCTATAAGAAGGCGCGGTGGCCCGGCAGAAGAACCGAAGAGGGGGACAAGACCCCCGAAGTCGGGAGAAGAGGCCGGCGGCGAGGAAGAAAGCCGGACTCCTCTGCTAGCAAAAGAGCTACAAGAAGATAGCGGAGGAGTCCGGCGAGAAGACCCCCGAAGACGGAAGACCCCCGGAGCTGTGCAATAAAATATTTTAACCCTGTGTTGTGTTTTTTTTGTACTTTTTTTTCCACAGGTGAATGGGTAGGGGTACATTGTACCCCATACTCATTCACATAGGGTGGGGGGCCGGTATCCGGGGGCCCCCTTATCAAAGGGGGCTCCCGAATTCCGATAAGCCCCCCGCCCGCAGACCCCGACAACCAACGGCCAGGGTTGTCGGGAAGAGGCCCTTTTCCTCATCAACATGGGGACAAGGTGCTTTGGGGTGGGGGGGCCGCGCGGCCCCCCCTTCCTCAAGGCACCCCCCCATGTTGAGGGCACGGGGCCTGGTACGGCTCAGGAGGGGGGGGCGCTCGCTCGCCCCCCTTTCCTGGCCGGCCGGGTAGCGTGCTCGGACAAGGGTCTGTTGTGGACTTGGGGGGGACCCCCATGCCGATTTTTTTCGGCGTTGGGGTTCCCCTTTAAGTCCATTCCAGGCGGCGGGGTCAGCGACGTCTCCTTCGCGGGCCCCGCCTACCTGGAGACGTGCTCGAAATGAGCGGACTTTCCTCCGCGTGTGTGGGCGAGTCCGTTCATTTCAAAAGTAGGGCGGATAGTATGGCGGACTTAGTACGCCGTATTAGTCCGCTCAAAAAGTGCCGTGTGTGGGCAAGTCCGTTCATTCGAAAGTATGACGGACTGTCCGTCGGATTGTCTGATGGACTAAGTTGGCCAGACAGTCCGCCCCGTGTGTACGCGGCTTTAATGAAAATGGTTAGGCACTACTTAGCAACCAGAAACTATTGAGACAATGAATACTGTGGTGAGAAGTATGAAATATATGATATTTGTATATAATGTAGGAGTCTGTAAGGCAGGATGCAGGGTATAGGAATGTGCAATGCACAGAGATTGTTGCAGGCAGTATCAGGTTTAGTAATAAATAACACAGAGGGAAGGGGTCATACACCATGCTCTATGACCAGACTGTATACCCCATATACCAGGATCTATGCCCCCCATATACCAGCCTGTATACCAGGGTCTATATTATGCCATATACCAGGTTCTATGCCCCCCATCTACCAGGCTCTATGTCCTCTATATTCTAGGCTGTATACCCCCATATACCAAGCACTCTGCTTCCCATATACCAGACTGTACATCCCCATTACAGGCAACATATCTCCTCATTAACCAGGCAGTATGCCCACCATTAAGCAGGCAGCATGTTCCCCCAGTAACCAGGCAGCTTGTCCCCGCATTAACCAGGCAGCATTTTCCCCATTACAGGCAGATTATCAACCATTAGACAGGCAGCATGCTCCCCCACATAAACCAAGCAGCATGTCCCCCCATTAACCAAGCAGCATGTCCCCCCATTAACCAAGTAGCATGTCCCCCTATTACAGACAGCATTCCCCCCCCCCCCCCCATTTCAGGCAGCATGTCCCTGTATGGAGCAGTGGTGGGCAATCCCACAGTTTCAGGGTTGGGTAATGGCTTCATTAGTCAGATACAACCACTGCCTTTCAATGCAGTGGAGTAGCAGGAGCAGGAAACCACATAGAGCAGGGCAGGAAACCACATAGAGCAGGGCAGGAAACCCTGAGGATCTCAATACTGGACACAGACAGGCTAAGAAACAGAATAGAGTGTCGGACCTAGAGATGCGGGGCAGGTACTCGGTGTGCTTGCACTAGTGTGCCCTGACCAGACTGACTAGTACTGAAGCTTGTCAGAATTCAGCCTGAATTCACTGTGGGACCATATCCAGGATGGTTGGGAGGTAAGGAAAATCTCCAGCAAGTGGCTGGGGATTGCTTATTCCTGAGTCGCTCAAGGTAGATCTATAAGAGAGCTGACATTTTAACTGTATGTCCCCTGTTGCTGTCACTGGGACTGGTGAGAGGACACTGCTGCCATTAACCTCTTGTTGCTAACAGAGACTGAGCACATAGGGACTGGCATTCTTACTAGCAGCATTATTTACTGCATGCAGACTGGATCTGTACTCATGTGCACCACCATAAAGACCGGGCTCCAATGCTAGCCAGCTAAAGAACTAGGGCTAAATACTGCTCACTCAGATAGCTACTTTATAAAGACTTTGCCTATTGTCCATATTAGGAGGAGAAATTGCAGTATTGATTACCATTGCTGTTACTGTTTTGTTTCTAATGCTATTACTTATTGCTGATTTTGTGGATTCCAATGTTTACTCTAAATTAACTGCATATAAATTCATTCTATGCTACTGTAGCTTAGTGAACATATTGTCTAGTGATCTATGATTGACCTAATCCTTTACGTACTTATTTATATGCATAATATTTACTATGACCTGTGACAATATATTGGGTTAATTTACCACTAACAAGTCTGTTTGCTTTTTGATACTGAACCTTAGTTGTGTGCAGTTTATAGCAGTCACCAGTCTTGTGAAAAGGATATGGGGGGGGGGGGGCAGGGGACTTTTTACTGAACAAGAAGGGATGTATTTCTGAAAGGCAAGAGCACTGCACACTAAGACACCAAGAAATTATTTTTAAAGGTGCAAAAAACCCTTACATACATATATCGTAAAATTTCTGCTCGAACTTCAGCTTTAAAGGATTTGTGTATTTTCATTGTTGGACTTTTAAAAAGGACCCTCACTCCACTGAACTGTATTTATTTTTATTTTTTTTACATTGGTACATGTCTCCCATGGTAGTACCGAGCTTCTCCAACAATAACGTGCATATTAGCCTTGAACATTGCAAAAAAAAAAAAATGCCTCCCATAGACTACAATAGAGTTTGACGCTAAATTCAGGGTTTTGCAAACTTCACCATGGGACTCCTTGTTGGTGATGGACGAACTTCCGATGGGACGTTTCGCGAACGCGGCCGATAGTTCGCGAACCGCAACGTTCGCGGCGGGCCCCATTGACTTCAATGGGAGGCGAACTTTGCAAACCTACAGGTCAAATTTGCAGCCACAAAATAATTACTAGCTGTGCAAACATAGTCCACATGGCCAATGACATAACACATGTATGAGGTGAATCTGGGATCGACAACTACAAGCATTCTTTTTTTATATGTGAAATTGTGACAGTTCAGGACTGTGGAGCGCATGAAGGCAATGGAGGAGAGGGAAGGTCAGGGTAGGCAAAGAAGAGGGTGCAGGAGATGACCACCAGCAGCGTGACATACAGCAATGACACCTGCACCGTGATAGTCATCTGACACCAGCACCGTGATAGAGAGCACTGACATCAGCAGCGTGACATACAACAAGGACACCTGCACCGTGATAGAGTGATCTGACACCAGCACCATGATAGAGAGGACTGACATCAGCAGCGTGACATAAAGCACTGACAACAGCACCGTGATATACAGCACTGACACCAGCACCATGATAGAGAGCACTGGCATCAGCAGCGTGACATACAGCACTGACACCAGCACCATGATAGAGAGCACTGGCATCAGCAGCGTGACATACAGCAATGACACCTGCACCGTGATAGAGTGATCTGACACCAGCACCATGATAGAGAGCACTGACACCAGCACCGTGATATACAGCACTGACACCAGCACCGTGATATACAGCACTGACACCAGCACCGTGATATACAGCACTGACACCTGCACCGTAAGCAGCCCCAGGCCAGGAGGAAGACGGCATAGCACAGGGATGGTGGGAGCCCCTCATAATGAGCATAGCACAGGGATGGTGGGAGCCCCTCATAATATGCACAGCAGAGGTACAGCCCCAGGAGGAAGTCAGCACAGCACAGGGATGGTGGGAGCCCCTCATAATAAGCAGCCCCAGGAGGAAGTCGGCACAGCACAGGGATGGTGGGAGCCCCTCATAATGAGCATAGCACAGGGATGGTGGGAGCCCCTCATAATATGCACAGCAGAGGTACAGCCCCAGGAGGAAGTCAGCACAGCACAGGGATGGTGGGAGCCCCTCATAATAAGCAGCCCCAGTAGACACCGCTCAACCTCTTCAAACAGGAGGGTACGGGCATATAGTACGGTGTGCTTTTTTTGGACAAGGAAGTGAGCCAAATGAAGAAAGAAGGTCTGTGTGCTCGATTAAAAAAATCGTTTATAGACATATACCTGGTCTACTGGTCACATGTGCTGAATTCCTCTGAGATCCATGCCTCATTCATTTTTAGAAATGTGAGGTAGTTAACACTGTCGTGAGCTAGGCGAGTACGCTTATCGGTCACGATCCCCCCTGCTGCACTGAACGTCCTTTCGGACAGGACACTGGACGAGGGGCAAGCCAACAGTTCGATTGCAAATTGGGCAAGCTCTGGCCAGAGGTCAAGCCTGCCCACCCAGTAGTCCAGGAGTTCATCACTCCTCAGAGCGTCCACATCGGCCGTTAACCCGATGTAGTCGGACACCTGACGGTCTAGGCGTTCCCTGATGCTGGATCTGGATGACACCTGTCGATGGGTCGGCTGAAAGAATGACCTCATATCCGAAGTCACCAACACATCTTCAAACCGGCCTCTTCTTGCAGGCGCTGTTGGATTGGTACCCGCAACTCCTTCTCTGGGAGTGGGAATTGCTCCTCTGCCAGCGCACGCAAAAGCAGAATGCAGCATTTCTCGAAGCAAGGCCTGGAAGTGCTCCATTCTGACAGCCCTCTGTGACGGCGGTAACATTTCCGCCATTTTGTGTTTGTACCGGGGGTCTAAGTACGTTGCCACCCAGTACTGGTCCTTGACCCTTACGCTTTTTATACGGGGGTCCCTATTAAAACACTGGAGCATGAAGGCCCCCATTTGCACTAAACTGGAAGCGGTGTGGTGGCCTGGCTCCTGCTCATCATCCAGGATAATGTCGTCCTCTTCATTCTCCTCTCCCCATCCACGCACAACAACAGGGATCTTAGAAAGGTTTAAAACATGCTCTTCTTGCTCCTCCTCATCCGCCCCGGAACCATCCTCCTCTGACTCCTCTTCAGACTCCTGTTGTTCACTTGTCTCAGATAGAGTAGCCCTCCCAGGGAATTCATCCAGCATTGCGACTTCCTCATCTTCCCGCTCCTGCTCCTCCACAGCTTGATCAATGACACGACGCAATGCACACTCCATAAAGAAGGCATAAGGTACCATGTCACTGATGGCGCCATGGCTGCGACTGACCAGTTTGGTGATCTCCTCAAATGGGCGCAGAAGTCTGCATGCGTCGCGCATGAGCAGCCACTGGCGCGGTGAAAAAAAACCCAGCTCCCCAGAACCTGTTCTGCCGCAGAGTTCATACAGGTAGACGTTAACTGCACGTTTCTGCTGGAGCAGCCTATCAAGCATATAGAAGGTTGAGTTCCATCGCATCGGGCAATCGCAAATAAGACGTCTGACCGGCAGATTGTGTCGCCGCTGAATGTCAGCAAGGCGAGCCATGGCCGTGTAAGATCTTCCTTGCCTGCCGCAAGATGTCCTGGACCCCAGGGTATTTGACAACGAATCGCTGCACGACCAAGTTTAAGACGTGTGCCATGCATGGCACGTGGCATGTCGAATAGGTTCTGGGGAGCTTGGGCGGCGCAGCGGAAGAGACGCTAGCAGCGGAAAAGGAGGAGTCAGCCGAGGAGGAGAGGGAGGAGGATGGAGTAGGAGGAGGAGGAGAAGAAGAGCCAGGCCTGCATGCAATCCGTGGCAGTAAAACCAAATCTACACGGGTGCCACGGGTTACATGCTTGACGGCCGTCAGAAGGTTCACCCAGTGGGCAGTAAAAGTGATATACCTTCCCTGCCCATGTTTGCTAGACCACGTGTCTGTGGTCAGATGTATCTTGGCACCGACACTGTGTGCCAGAGATACATTCACTTGCCGCTGAACATGGCCATATAGCTCTGGGATGCCCTTCTGTGAGAAATACTTCCTTCCTGGGACCTTCCATTGTGGTGTTCCAATGGCCACAAATTTTCGAAAGGCCTCCGAGTCCACCAGTTTATATGGTAGTAGTTGGCGGGCTATCAGTTCTGACAAGCCAGCCGTCAACCGTTGGGCAAGAGGGTTATCCGGCGTCATCATTTTTTTACGCTCGAACATTAGGCCCACGGAAGCCTGCCTTTTTGCAGAAAAACGTGAGCTTGGCGTGATGGAAGGTGGAGTGGAGGACAATTGTGAGGAGAGAGGAGAAGGAGAAGTAAAAGACGAGGCTGGACGGTGAGAGCCTGGAGTGTGGCTTTGTATGTTCCGTTGCTCCCACTGGGCTTGGTGATGGCTGCTCATGTGCCTTCTTAAGGCGGTCGTCCCTAGGTGTGTTGGGCTTACTGCGACTAATGCGTTGACTGCAAAGATTGCAGATGGCAACACTATTGTCAGCAGCGGACACGTTAAAAAAAGCCCACACTGCGGAGCCATGTGCCGGCGTCCTGGGAGTGCCAGATGTGACCGTGCATGGTCGATGACTTGCTCCTGATACATTAGCAGTCTGCTTTGTCCCTCCTGTGCAATGTAAGTTATTCCTGCTTCTCCTCCCTATCTGCTGGTCCATATTTCCCTCTGAACTCCCCTCCCCTTACTCTCTTGTGGGCACCCACGTGACATCACTAGACATGTCATCATCGACGTCACCTTCCCCACCGCTATAAGTAGAGATCTCGGAGTAGGCAGCAACACTGGGGACCAACCTCCTCCTTGGGCTGATCTGGGTACTGTCGTCAGACTGCTGAGTGGCGGTTGTTGCTACCTCCTCTTCCTGATCCAATGCCAAGAGTGGCTGCGCATCAGAAATGTCTTGATATGGATCGGAAAATAATTCCTGTGACTCAAGCGGAAGGTATGTGGTGGTGGTGGTGTTGTTGGTGGTAGTGTCTTTGGGGGGGCACATAGCAGAGAGTGAAGAAGAGGGGGCAGATCGAGAGGATGAGGAGGGTGCAGAAGAGTAAGTCTAAGTGAGCCACTCAACCAAGTCTGGTGCGTCCTTTAAAGTAATTAAACGCACCTTCTGCAACTTCCTACTTTGGCTCAAGCCTGTTGCTCCTGCCCTACCCCTACCACGCCTGTTGAAGGGCCTGCCTCTTCCTCTGCCTGTCATTTTTTAAATGACCCTGTGACAAAACTCTCAGTCTCTATACTGATAAAGTACTGCTGCAGAATAGGGCAGCAGTCAGCAGTAGTGCACCTCAACCCTATATATTGTGGACCTATTGTCAGGAAAGGTTCCCTCCGCTGGTAATATCAATCATTTGGCATGCAGTACTGCGATCCACCAGCAGGTGTCTCCTGCTGGAATTATGTCATCTTTGGTCCGCAGTACTGGTGTTCACCAGCGGAGGGATCCTGGCAGTATGGAGCAGGTATTGCCCTCTGCAGTCAGGCGTCACATGACTGACAGCAGCCATTATAAATACCCGGCAAGTTCATATACACTTCGCCTTGGTATTGTCCTTGATCCCTGTTACCTGATCCCTGCATCCTGCATCCTGCATCCTGCATCCTGCATCCTGCATCCTGCATCCTGCATCCTGCATCCTGCATCCTGCATCCTGCCTCCTGTACCTGTTCCCTTCTCCTTGTCCCCCCATCTGCTGACCTCCTATTTATGACCCCGGCCTGGCTTGACTACGATTCCGGTACTCCCTTTTGTTACATATACTGGTTAATTTACTGTTTGGTTGTTTGGTTTGTTCACTTGGTTCGTATTGGTGGTGTGTTCACATTTATATGCGTTTGCTTAATAAATTTACCTTCACTTATTTGTGTCTGGTTCACTTGTCGCAGTCACACAGTTCTGGTCACATCTGGTTCATGACAGAATACCAAGGCCATTCCTGACCAGAAGTGGCTGCACAGGGGAACCATTTGCTTCAGTTTGGTTGCAAACATGAATGCTGATGAGATCATTTATCTTTCTCTGCTGGCATCTGAGAGTGGTGATTATTGCCGCCAGGCTTTGAAAGGATGGTCTAGTGACCAGTTGTTTGCAGCTATGCGTTTGGCTCACTCCCTGGTCGATCAGGGTTATATATTGTTTGAGGAGGTGCAGCCTTTGATAAAGATCTGTACTGAGCTAGCCCTGCCCTGTATCCCAGATGGCCGTGATGATTTCACTCCTCCTTTTGATATGAATCAGGTTGTATCTTTAGTATGGCTTTTTGAAGATGATCCTTCTGATTTTTGTGAACACTACTCAGCCTGTTCCCCACAGGTGATTGCTGAGTGCATTGTATCTGCTCAGTCTTTTGTTAGACAGGGAGGCTTAAAACTTCAGTTTGTACAACCCTTACTTTCAGCATGGTCTGACATGGTGCAATCAGCTCCAGCCAGACGCCTTCCAGCCTGATGTCCTGGCCTTCCAGCCAGACGCCTTCCAGCCTGATGTCCCGGCCTTCCAGCCAGACGCCTTCCAGCCTGATGTCCCGGCCTTCCAGCCAGACGCCTTCCAGCCTGATGTCCCGGCCTTCCAGCCAGACGCCTTCCAGCCTGATGTCCCGGCCTTCCAGCCAGACGCCCTGCAGCCTGATGTCCCGGCCTTCCAGCCAGACGCCCTGCAGCCTGATGCCCCGGCCTTCCAGCCAGACGCCCTGCAGCCTGATGTCCCGGCCTTCCAGCCAGACGCCCTGCAGCCTGATGTCCCGGCCTTCCAGCCAGACGCCCTGCAGCCTGATGTCCCGGCCTTCCAGCCAGACGCCCTGCAGCCTGATGTCCCGGCCTTCCAGCCAGACGCCCTGCAGCCTGATGTCCCGGCCTTCCAGCCAGACGCCCTGCAGCCTGATGTCCCGGCCTTCCAGCCAGACGCCCTGCAGCCTGATGTCCCGGCCTTCCAGCCAGACGCCCTGCAGCCTGATGTCCCGGCCTTCCAGCCAGACGCCCTGCAGCCTGATGTCCCGGCCTTCCAGCCAGACGCCCTGCAGCCTGATGTCCCGGCCTTCCAGCCAGACGCCCTGCAGCCTGATGTCCCGGCCTTCCAGCCAGACGCCTTCCAGCCTGATGTCCCGGCCTTCCAGCCAGACGCCTTCCAGCCTGATGTCCCGGCCTTCCAGCCAGACGCCTTCCAGCCTGATGTCCCGGCCTTCCAGCCAGACGCCTTCCAGCCCGATGTCCCGGCCTTCCAGCCAGACGCCTTCCAGCCCGATGTCCCGGCCTTCCAGCCAGACGCCTTCCAGCCCGATGTCCCGGCCTTCCAGCCAGACGCCTTCCAGCCCGATGTCCCGGCCTTCCAGCCAGACGCCTTCCAGCCCGATGTCCCGGCCTTCCAGCCAGACGCCTTCCAGCCCGATGTCCCGGCCTTCCAGCCAGACGCCTTCCAGCCCGATGTCCCGGCCTTCCAGCCAGACGCCTTCCAGCCCGATGTCCCGGCCTTCCAGCCAGACGCCTTCCAGCCCGATGTCCCGGCCTTCCAGCCAGACGCCTTCCAGCCCGATGTCCCGGCCTTCCAGCCAGACGCCTTCCAGCCCGATGTCCCGGCCTTCCAGCCAGACGCCTTCCAGCCCGATGTCCCGGCCTTCCAGCCAGACGCCTTCCAGCCCGATGTCCCGGCCTTCCAGCCAGACGCCTTCCAGCCCGATGTCCCGGCCTTCCAGCCAGACGCCTTCCAGCCCGATGTCCCGGCCTTCCAGCCAGACGCCCTGCAGCCCGATGTCCCGGCCTTCCAGCCAGACGCCCTGCAGCCCGATGTCCCGGCCTTCCAGCCAGACGCCCTGCAGCCCGATGTCCCGGCCTTCCAGCCAGACGCCCTGCAGCCCGATGTCCCGGCCTTCCAGCCAGACGCCCTGCAGCCCGATGTCCCGGCCTTCCAGCCAGACGCCCTGCAGCCCGATGTCCCGGCCTTCCAGCCAGACGCCCTGCAGCCCGATGTCCCGGCCTTCCAGCCAGACGCCCTGCAGCCCGATGTCCCGGCCTTCCAGCCAGACGCCCTGCAGCCCGATGTCCCGGCCTTCCAGCCAGACGCCCTGCAGCCCGATGTCCCGGCCTTCCAGCCAGACGCCCTGCAGCCCGATGTCCCGGCCTTCCAGCCAGACGCCCTGCAGCCCGATGTCCCGGCCTTCCAGCCAGACGCCCTGCAGCCCGATGTCCCGGCCTTCCAGCCAGACGCCCTGCAGCCCGATGTCCCGGCCTTCCAGCCAGACGCCCTGCAGCCCGATGTCCCGGCCTTCCAGCCAGACGCCCTGCAGCCCGATGCCCCGGCCTTCCAGCCAGACGCCCTCCAGCCCGATGCCCCGGCCCTCCAGCCCGATGCCCCGGCCCTCCAGCCCGATGCCCCGGCCTTCCAGCCCGATGCCCCGGCCTTCCAGTCTGATGCCCCGGCCTTGCGGTCTGATGCCTTCCAGTCTGATGTCCCGGCCTTGCGGTCTGATGCCTTCCAGTCTGATGTCCCGGCCTTGCGGTCTGATGCCTTCCAGTCTGATGTCCCGGCCTTGCGGTCTGATGCCTTCCAGTCTGATGTCCCGGCCTTGCGGTCTGATGCCTTCCAGTCTGATGTCCCGGCCTTGCGGTCTGATGCCTTCCAGTCTGATGTCCCGGCCTTGCGGTCTGATGCCTTCCAGTCTGATGTCCCGGCCTTGCGGTCTGATGCCTTCCAGTCTGATGTCCCGGCCTTGCGGTCTGATGCCTTCCAGTCTGATGTCCCGGCCTTGCGGTCTGATGCCTTCCAGTCTGATGTCCCGGCCTTGCGGTCTGATGCCTTCCAGTCTGATGTCCCGGCCTTGCGGTCTGATGCCTTCCAGTCTGATGTCCCGGCCTTGCGGTCTGATGCCTTCCAGTCTGATGTCCCGGCCTTGCGGTCTGATGCCTTCCAGTCTGATGTCCCGGCCTTGCGGTCTGATGCCTTCCAGTCTGATGTCCCGGCCTTGCGGTCTGATGCCTTCCAGTCTGATGTCCCGGCCTTGCGGTCTGATGCCTTCCAGTCTGATGTCCCGGCCTTGCGGTCTGATGCCTTCCAGTCTGATGTCCCGGCCTTGCGGTCTGATGCCTTCCAGTCTGATGTCCCGGCCTTGCGGTCCGATGCCTTCCAGTCTGATGTGCCTGCTGTCCAGCCTGATGTGCCCGCCTTCCAGCCTGACGTGCCGCTGCCCGCCTTCCAGCCTGACGTGCCGCTGCCCACCTTCCAGCCCGATGTGCCAGCTTCCCGGTCCGATGTGGTTCTGTCTGCTGCCCTGCTTGAAGTGTCCATCACCCAACCTAATGTGACTTTGCCCATAGCCCAGCTTGACGCAGTGGACTTTCCCCAGCAACTGCTAGTTGGAGCGTCCGGAGGTCGCTCCTTTGAGGGGGGGTACTGTCAGGAAAGGTTCCCTCCGCTGGTAATATCAATCATTTGGCATGCAGTACTGCGATCCACCAGCAGGTGTCTCCTGCTGGAATTATGTCATCTTTGGTCCGCAGTACTGGTGTCCACCAGCGGAGGGATCCTGGCAGTATGGAGCAGGTATTGCCCTCTGCAGTCAGGCGTCACATGACTGACAGCAGCCATTATAAATACCCGGCAAGTTCATATACACTTCGCCTTGGTATTGTCCTTGAGCCCTGACCTGCAGCCTGTTTGATACCTGATCCCTGTTACCTGATCCCTGATCCCTGCATCCTGCCTCCTGTACCTGTTCCCTTCTCCTTGTCCCCCCATCTGCTGACCTCCTATTTATGACCCCGGCCTGGCTTGACTACGATTCCGGTACTCCCTTTTGTTACATATACTGGTTTATTTACTAAATATTGTATCCAAGAATAGGAAAAGGGGGGGGGGCAGGGGATTTTTTTACGGTACACTATATAAAGAAACAGAGATTTCTTAAAAAAGAGTTCATAGTTTTAATATTGGAAATATGTTAAAATTATTTTGGAAAAACCAAAATAGCAAAAATATAATAACAAATACACTTTTTATACAAAAGATTACATAACACAAAGTATAGGGGATCCTGAAAATGTTAGTTGCTGAGAATGATCATGTGTCCTCCCGACATGTTTCGCGTTTTTGCTTCTTCAGGGGAGTATGCAACTAACATGAACATAAACACAAAAAAAGGTTTAAGAATACAGAAAATACATTTATGCCATACAATTGGATACACATAAATTTCAGAACATTAAGTATGAAATTGGTCTCAATTCGCTCAGTCCAAGGAGGTACTATGCTTACCCAGGTATAATCATTCCCGGCATCGCAACCCACAAGCCAATAGATGGTGAAATAGGTGGCAAGAATTGGGTAACAGGATCAAATGCTAAAAACAACGCAGCCCCACGCAGGGCATAGATGGAGGTAGACAAGCGCTACAAAGATCAAAAACAAAATCCAGAGATAAGTACCAAGTTTACAAATCCAGCACAGGTATTGAAAAATGTTAGTTTGTAACAGAAAGGGTAACTGATATCAATCCCTAAATTATAAGAGGGAATTGGGGCTGAAAAACAAGCCTCCATAGTAGAGCATGAGATACTCATTATCAAAGGAATGAAACAATTGATTTTAATTACGCTGAATTGGTAGCTTGTAAAAAGTGGCTGCTGGGGATATACTACCAATATACTGTTAAAGAAAGTGAAAGGAATAAAAATTATTTTTACCTGCAGTTAGAGTCAAAGATGGAAGAGTTAATTCCATATGATAATATTGGTGCAATACAAATGCAACAGATTACAAAGAAAAAATCAATTGATTCAGTGTGGTATTTTGTAAATTACAGAGTGCAGCGGTATGCTGCCACTGCCAGGCTTGCTGAACCTACAAGCAAATAAAAAGTAGGAATGAATAGATATGGGTATAGAAAGATGAGAAACAGTGTTGTAACAGTATGAAGTTCAACTAAAAAAAGTATATTTACCAAAAGGAAAAGTCAGCGTGGCGGTAGTATCTGTGCTGAACCTGCACTACAGATGAAGTGACAGCGCTGCCTTTTGTATCCCCCATCCATCGAGCCGGCGTCTGACGTCACCGGCTCGATGCGGACAGCCATAGGTGGAAGCAGTGAGCATGTGCAAAGCCTTCCAAGTCGGCATTTAAACTACCAACCCCATAATGCCTCAGTGCTGACACGAGGTTCATTTGGATACATGCTGATGGAGATAGGGCTATGCTAGCTCTCCGCCCTTAAAGGGGCGGGAAGGCACAAGCCTGCATAGAGGGCAGATAAAACGACGATTGTCATGGCTTTTAACCCTTGAGGGGATTACATGCTCCCTTCCACCTCAAATCGGGGGCCGCCTGGGGATATGACCCAGCGGCGCCCTTGGGTGTCCATATGCCCTTGCATACTTGGAGCAAGGGAAGATAAAAAACAGAGGATCCGGTCCCAAATCACAAAATAGTAAGGCTTAGGAATGCGGTGTAGGGAAGGAGGGAAAAAGCAAAGCTCCTCAATGTGGGTGGGACTCATAGAGAGCAACAGAGATCCCCAAGTGTGCAAACCATGAAACCCACCTTGGGCCAAGCATAGCGAGACATTAAACGGTATATATTACCTGTACAGCGTTAATAGTAATTAGAAATGACATTTTTTGATGTACAGAGATATTTTTAAATATAACATAAACATATCAATAAAGAAAAAAAAAAAAAAAAAAAAAATCAAATAAATTGGGGAGAGGGTAGGAGGAATAGAGGGAAGGGGGAAAGGATAAACAAAAAAGGGAAAAAGGGATATCACTTCTCTCTCTTCATGCCAGGCTCCACGGGGGCTCACAGCTGAGGTATGAGGGTTCATGAAACAAACAAACAGAGATTAGCTATAGAAAAGATCTGTAGCTTATATTTTCATTGAAACCAGGGTATTTTGTGGCTTTTAGGATAAAGATCCACTTGGCTTCAGTTTGTAAGAGAAGCTTGTCCACTGAGCCACCTCTTGAGTTTAGAGGTATATGGGCCAGGGCTGAAAATCGTATCCAGTTGGGGTCAAAGGCATGATGGGTGCCTATGTGCCTGCTTATGGCTGTAATAATTTTTTTATTGAGAATGGGTTTGATGTGGTCTTTTATGCGGATAGAAAATAGTCTTTTAGTTTTACCCACGTAGAATCCTCCACAACGGCATTGGGCCAAATACACAACGCCTGGAGTGGAGCATGTAACGTGGAATTTCGAAACAAACAGGTTGCCATTTGGCAGTCTGATCTTTCGAGAATTATATATATAGGGACACATGTCACATTGCCCGCATGAATAAGTGCCTGGATATTTAGGTTTAGTTTCACCTGAGGAGTCCTGAAAGTGACTTCTAACTAAGCTGTCCTTGAGTGATTGAGGTCTCATATAGGTGATTGATGGTACATCGTTTATGTACTGATTAACAATAGAGTCGGCTTTTAGAAGAGGCCAGAACTTATTAATTATAGCACGGAAAGAATGATGTTGGTTAGAGTATTTGGTAATGATACGTACTTTATTATCAAAATTTTTTTGTTTATTAGAGAAGAGAAGGGAAGTCCTATCTTTATTTTTTACTCTATTATATGATTTTTTCAGAGATACATGACTGTATCCACGTGCTCTGAGTCTATTATATAAGTCATTGGCTGCAATCTTAAAGTCAGAGTCAGTACTGCAATTACGTTTGGCCCTTAAATACTGGCTATAAGGGATGCTCTTAAGGAGAGGTTTTGGATGAAAGCTTGTCGCATGCAAGACCGTATTGCCTGCAGTGGGCTTTCTGTATAAGGCAGAATATACATGTCCAGTGGCATCAATTTTAATGGTTAAGTCCAAAAATTCAATAGAGTTTTGACTGTAATTCAACGTAAACTTTAAATTGAATGGATTCACAGAAAGTAAATTGAAAAAGAGCAACAAATCTGATTCTGATCCAGACCAAAAAAATAAAATATCATCAATGTACCTGTACCAGGCTGTGATGTTACTTAGAAAAGGGACGAGGTCTTCACGTGCGAAGGTATCTTTTTCCCACCCCCCCCAGGTACAGGTTGGCATACGATGGGGCACATTTGGTCCCCATCGCAACCCCCTGCACCTGGAGGTAGTGGGATTGGTTAAATTGAAATACGTTGTGCTTCAAAATAAAATCCAATAGCTTCATAACAAATTCGTTGTAAGCAAAGAAGTTTGAGCCTCTTTCTTGCAAATAGGAGCGTATTATTTGTAAACCTTTGGTATGTGGTATAGCGTTATACAAACATTCCACGTCGATGGAAACCAACCAGGACTGTGCCGGTAGGCTGATACCCTCGAGTATCTTTAGAAGATCGATGGTATCCTTTACATAGGAAAAAAGGGAAATGACGTGCGGTGTAAGGTGTTTATCTACAAGGCTACTTGCATTTTCTGTCAGACTATCACAGCTGGAGATGATGGGACGTCCCGGAGGGTCAGTTAGAGATTTGTGCACCTTCGGAAGGGCATAGAAAGTAGCAACTTTCGGATCTTTAGAATTTAGAAAGTTCCATGTGCCTTTGTCTATAGTACCTGATTTGTATGCATTAAAGATAATCGAACGATATTGTGTGTCAAAATGAGAGATTAAAGACACAGAAATTGGTCGATACCAATCAGAGTTTTGAAGAATCTTATTACACATAGTAAGATATTGTGAGGTATTCATAATTACGATGTTTCCACCTTTATCCGCAGGTTTTATGACTATATTGGGATTAGTTTTAAGTTGTTTTAATGCCGTCAATTGATTATGCGTTAGATTATGTTTCTTGGTCAATGGAAAATGCGTCTGTTCGATTGCCTGGCAAACTTGTTGGGTAAAAGCCCAAATATTTGGATTTGTATTTAGGAGTGGAAAGTTTGTTGACTTAGGTTTGAACATTTCTAAAGGAGGGAAAGAAACTGACTGTACCGATAAACCAGTAGAAGAGATAGTCATCTCATCATCAAGGGGTACTTGGCCCTCTTCCCATAAATCCATCAAATTGGAGAGGGCTTGTTGATCAGCACTATTTACCTCATTAGTGAGTTTCGATGTATTTATTTGTACAGTAGGTTGATTGGGCTTATGGAAAAAGGTTCTAAATATCAGTTTTCGTGCAAATAGATGTATATCCTTTATCAGAGAGAATTTGTCCGAGCTTGAATCAGGGCAGAAGGTCAGTCCTAGTTTCAGAACATCGAGTTCATGACTCGTGAGCACATAAGACGATAAGTTGACTATAGATAATTCATTCCCTGAATTGGATTCTGGGTTAGTAGAGGGAGATTGGGTTAGGTATTGGGTGGTTGAGGGGGTTCTTTCCCTAAAAAAATAGGGGCGATTCGGAGGTCCGCCGGTAGGGGAGCACCACTAGGTGAAATGATGATGTCATTAGTGTTGGTAATGGGTAGGGATGATGTCAAAGGAGCTGATTTAGTGAAGGAAGACGTGAGAGTGGTAGACATAGAAGTGTTACTGGAGGTGGAGATGGACAAGGATGTGTTACTGGGGGTGGGAGTGATGAGAGGTGGGGGTGGTGGTGGGTGATGAAACATCATTAGAGGACGAACAGGGACATGGTTGGAAATAGGATGAGTTCGAGGTGGTAAAGGGGTACTGAGGTGTTGGTTGGGTGCTGCCATAGCGGCGCCCTCCGAATCGCTTTTTCTCCTCTTTGGGAGTCTGTCTCCAGATAAGTCACGATAAATTGTGGAATGATTGGATGGAAAAGAGGTTGATGAAACACTCGATCTAGTTTCATCATCATTATAGTCCCTCCTGTTGGAGGGGCGTGATGCTCTAAAGAATTTATTTTTATTATTATTTTTTCCATCTGTTGGCCATTTGTATGCCGAACCATTCGAGTAGGAATTGCTATCACGTGTGAGTTTATTTTGTTTTAAGCGTATTATCTCTAAGGTATAATTCTCAATGTGTTTGGATAATTCAGATTCCTTACGTTTAAATTTGGGAGTGGAGGTTATTTTAGCATATTCATCGTACCATTTTTTAATGGAATTATCTATCAGGTCGATATCATGCGAGTATTGGATGGCTAATAAAGTCATCATTGCTATCGAACACGTTTGTAGGTTTTCTTCCCATTTTTGCTTGATGAGATTGTCAATTTTATTTAAATTGGGGAATATTTGTATTCTAAGGCCAAAAGGCACAATTTGTTGATCAATGTATTTGTGAAAGAACTTTCTGTGCCAAAAAATTCTAACCTTACGTTCCAAGAGGCGTTGCAAATATTGCAGAGCTAGATCAAGATCCTTATCCGATGGTTCACTGTTCTTTTGGAGATCAGAAGCTTTGTTCATTAGGCCCTCCCAGGCCTCGCCGCTGAAAGCCGCCATGGACCCAGGGGAGAGAGAGAAGGAAACAAAGGGGAAAAGGGAAAGTTTGGGAGGAGAAGGGGGAAAGGGGAAATACAATTTTATTGATTAATAAAAATAAATGCAAAAAATACCGAGGAACAAAGAAAATTTTTTTATCATCATTACAGAGAGTTGCCGTGTCACGGGGAGGTGGGCCTAAGGACAAAAAGCGTATTAAAACGCATAAGTACAATAGAAATAAGTTGGTCCACACTATCCCAGAGACACATTACTGTTAAAGGTACCTCATCCCCTAATAATTCTATAAATATTGTATCCAAGAATAGGAAAAGGGGGGGGGCAGGGGATTTTTTTACGGTACACTATATAAAGAAACAGAGATTTCTTAAAAAAGAGTTCATAGTTTTAATATTGGAAATATGTTAAAATTATTTTGGAAAAACCAAAATAGCAAAAATATAATAACAAATACACTTTTTATACAAAAGATTACATAACACAAAGTATAGGGGATCCTGAAAATGTTAGTTGCTGAGAATGATCATGTGTCCTCCCGACATGTTTCGCGTTTTTGCTTCTTCAGGGGAGTATGCAACTAACATGAACATAAACACAAAAAAGGTTTAAGAATACAGAAAATACATTTATGCCATACAATTGGATACACATAAATTTCAGAACATTAAGTATGAAATTGGTCTCAATTCGCTCAGTCCAAGGAGGTACTATGCTTACCCAGGTATAATCATTCCCGGCATCGCAACCCACAAGCCAATAGATGGTGAAATAGGTGGCAAGAATTGGGTAACAGGATCAAATGCTAAAAACAACCCAGCCCCACGCAGGGCATAGATGGAGGTAGACAAGCGCTACAAAGATCAAAAACAAAATCCAGAGATAAGTACCAAGTTTACAAATCCAGCACAGGTATTGAAAAATGTTAGTTTGTAACAGAAAGGGTAACTGATATCAATCCCTAAATTATAAGAGGGAATTGGGGCTGAAAAACAAGCCTCCATAGTAGAGCATGAGATACTCATTATCAAAGGAATGAAACAATTGATTTTAATTACGCTGAATTGGTAGCTTGTAAAAAGTGGCTGCTGGGGATATACTACCAATATACTGTTAAAGAAAGTGAAAGGAATAATTATTTTTACCTGCAGTTAGAGTCAAAGATGGAAGAGTTAATTCCATATGATAATATTGGTGCAATACAAATGCAACAGATTACAAAGAAAAAATCAATTGATTCAGTGTGGTATTTTGTAAATTACAGAGTGCAGCGGTATGCTGCCACTGCCAGGCTTGCTGAACCTACAAGCAAATAAAAAGAAGGATGAATAGATATGGGTATAGAAAGATGAGAAACAGTGTTGTAACAGTATGAAGTTCAACTAAAAAAAGTATATTTACCAAAAGGAAAAGTCAGCGTGGCGGTAGTATCTGTGCTGAACCTGCACTACAGATGAAGTGACAGGAGACAGTGCGGGCTTCAGCAGGAAGTGATGCTGATCCCCGCAAGAGACCGCCCATCGCCGCAGGGGAGGAAAATAAAATACTACGAATTACAAAATGTAGATTAATAAAAAAAAAAAAACATGTGGCATTATCAAATGTACGGTCTAGAGGCAACAGAATGGGCAAATGTATTATTATGAGTGCAGAACCGCTTTAAGGAATAGCAGACTGTACCTCACTCAACCCTATGTACTGTAGTACACTATACCTTACCAGTCCTTATAAGGACCTTTGTGGAACCAGTAGGTTGTGATTAGCAGACTGTACCTCAATCCCTATACTGATAAAGGACTGCTGCAGTATAGGGCACCAGCCAGCAGTAGTGCACCTCAACCCTATATATTGTGGACCTATACCAGTCCTTAAGGAATAGCAGACTGTACCTCACTCAATCCTATGTACTGTAGTACACTATACCTTACCAGTCCTTATAAGGACCTTTGTGGAACTAGTAGGTTGTGATTAGCAGACTGTACCTCAATCCCTATACTGATAAAGGACTGCTGCAGTATAGGGCAGCAGTCAGCAGTAGTGCATCTCAACCCTATATATTGTGGACCTATACCAGTCCTTAAGGAATAGCAGACTGTACCTCACTCAACCCTATGTACTGTAGTACACTATACCTTACCAGTCCTTATAAGGACCTTTGTGGAACTAGTAGGTTGTGATTAGCAGACTGTACCTCAATCCCTATACTGATAAAGGACTGCTGCAGTATAGGGCAGCAGTCAGCAGTAGTGCACCTCAACCCTATATATTGTGGACCTATACCAGTCCTTAAGGAATAGCAGACTGTACCTCACTCAACCCTATGTAATGTAGTACACTATACCTTACCAGTCCTAGGAACTAGTAGGTTGTGATTAGCAGACTGTACCTCAGTCCCTATACTCATAAAGGACTACTGCAGCAGAAGGGCAGCAGTCAAGTATAATATTCTTTCTATATTTGGAAGAAAGAATATTATACGTGTACAAGCCTATTACCATACCAGTCCTGAAAAGAACCTGGACCTAATAGTAACAGCTACATCATAGGTCAAAGTTCTTTTACACAGTAAACACGGAAGTCCGCCGGGCGAACAGCGGCAATAGTCCGCCGATCGGGTGGACCGCGAACAGCTGAAATTCGCCGCGAAGCGACCGCCGGGTGAACCGTTCGGCCATCCCTACTCCTTGTTCCTCTTTTCCTCGCTTGAGGCATTCTACCCTCCGGTATCCAACCGAGTCTTAGGACCCGGCGGAAGCGAACGAGTGTACTGGTATAGCGAGGTCTGCGCACATGTGTGCACGACGTGGCCCTTGAGTCCGCATCTGGTGTTTTCAGCGGATGGATGCTATAAAACAGCCGCACACAGCGGCGTGAGGGCGCTGCGGGAGCCAGGACATACATACATGCTGCTTGTTATCATTCAGGTATTCACATTGAATCTTTTTTTTGAGCATCTAGCTTTTCTTCTATGACCTCTTTAACTCAATTTATCTTAGTCTTGGTACTGACTTTGTTTAGTGAGCTATTGTTATTGCTATTAGTGTAGCTATTGCTATTAGTGTTCCTATTGTGCCCCTTAGATACTCTAAGCATCTTGATCCTGGTTGATGTGTCATCCCTGGTTTCAATCCGCCGCCTAACCTGTGTTTATAAGTTACCCTTGTTGTTTGTTGCACCCCCCCCCCCCCCTTTTCCTTAAAGGATAGTATATCATTCTTTTAGTCAAGGGTTCGGTTTTTCTTTTTTAGCTGGTCTTTTTTTATGCCATCTATGGCACAGGGCTTGTCTGACGCAGCGGTACACCTAGATATCCCGGCAGTCTCTGGTCCCTTTGTTTTTAGAAACACGGGTAGGCACTGGCATGCTCATAGTGGAGACGCAATTGGATGATAACTATTATATTTTGTTGATGTAATTATTGTAATTTTGTGATGTTATTTAATCTGTGAATTTGTTGTGTATTTTCTTATTAGAAGGCGGTGTATACCGCGAACGACCAGCATCCCCTGAGGAAGCCCGTTTCAAGGGCAAAACATGTTGGGAAGTTTGTCATCTACTACTGTGTTGTTTGAGCTGTAAAATACTTGGCATCAGCCATAACCTGTACCTTCCTTCCTTTGTCCATTTGTTTTATATTTTTATTCTATTTTTCTAATAAAGGAATATTTTTTATATATTTGATATTTTCTTATTTGATTCTGCACCTATAAAGTCAATTTTTTCTACGCTTTTATACTTAATTTTGGGATGTGGTGCCAAAAACTAGTTGGTATGCTCATGGTCATAATATCTTGTACTCCCCAACAATAACGTGCATATTAGCCTTGAACATTGCAAAAAAAAAAAAAATGCCTCTCATAGACTACAATAGGGTTTGACGCTAAATTCAGGGTTTTACAAACTTCACCATGATTTTGCTGATCCTCCAGTAGGGATCTACTGCCCTCTACTGTTTGCAATTGTGAATAACCCACTATACATATCACATAGATATGTATAATTGTGTATCAGCAGTTCACTTCCTGTCTCTTCTTTGGCTTGAAAACAGCAGAAGAAGGAAGTGGAGAGATGGAGACAGATTGGAGCTGAGCCAACATGTCCCCATGGAAGAAATGTTGCTATTCAAGACCAGAAACGGGGGCTTTTAGGCAAGTGTTCCTATGTTAATTACTTTACTATTGTTGCCCATACATTCTGGGCTTATATGTATATATTTAATGACTGGTGACAGAAGTATATCTGTTACCTTGTTGTTTACTCACATGCATTATACCAGATAGTTTGGTCTGTATGTTAGTAGGTACATCTGTTTAGGTGCAGCTCCTATTATTTGAGTTAACACTTTCCCTTCTGGTCCCTTCTGGTCTGAGTTTCTATAGCTAGTTTTAGCACATAGCTAGTTTTTAGCTTCTATAGCAAGTTTAGTTCATATTAGAGCCACTGCTTTCTACTGGCTCATTGACGCTATCCGGTTTTGACGGAGAGAGTTCCCCACTACTCTCATCCGCCATACTCTGGAGTATCTGGAGAGCCTCCTCCCTGCTCATTATTTAGCCATATGGACAGATATGCACAGATTATCACAGACAAATGTGTTGCAGATGATCATGGGCAAATGTGTGCCAGATGTGCCAGATTATCACAGACAGTTGTGGCAGATTATTATGGACAGTTGTGCGCCAGATGTGGCAAGTGATAATGGACAGATGTGCCAGACATTGACAGGCAGATGTGCCAGATGTTGACGGGCAGATTGGCCTGATGAAGGGCCGATGTGCCAGATGATGACGGGCAGATGTGCTAAAAACTCACTGATCCCCCGGCTGCAGCACAGATTGTCTCTTCCTCTCTTCACTGACAGGCTCTGTGTGAGGAGAGGAAGAGATGAGAGCCGTTACAGCTCTCTTTTTACATTACATGACGGCTGTGATTGGACACAGCCGTCATGTGATCAGGAGGGCCAATCACACAGCCCCCCTGACATGCAGTGCTGCCCTGTCTCTGGAGAACACAGGCAGATTGCGATCAGGGTCGTGTGGTCCCATGTCTAATGCTAGCCCCCCCCCCGCTGTTTACATCACGATTGCTGTGATTAGACATAGCCATCGCGTGGATCAAGGGGACACATGCGCTTCAGGATCGCGCGGGTGTGTGGGCACGTGGCTGCGCGATCCAGCTCCTTATGAGGGACAATTAGAAACGTTCACTCAGAAGGAGGAAGAGCCGATCCGGATGTTTATGTGCAGTGGATGGTGGGAAGTGGTTAAAGATAATGTTATATGTTGGTTGCAACAGTTCTTCTTTTCTCAATTACTTTGGTTAGATTACTGGCTAATTTCCCAGTAAATGAATCTCCTCTGTTCAGAGGCCCGGTCCTAGGTGGTGGCACTACCAAACCCACTCTTCCACTTAGTGAAGGTTCTGGTCTTTCATTTACCTACAGGCTTAGTGCAATATTGTGTTTGGGGAGAGCCATTTGTCATTACCCCCCCCCCCCCCGAGGCATAACTAGAATCTTCAGGGCCCCGGTGCAAGAAACCATGAAGGGCCCCCAACAGGGGCATTGCTGGGTCTACAAAAGATCTCGGGCTAGACCCCATAGCAGCAAAGTAAAGAAAGTCATACACATGTATATAATATGTATATAATATATACATATCTGGGTGCAGATCCCCCACTTACATCAGGGTCTCCAGAGCCCCCCTCATTACATCAGGGTCCCCAGAGAGCCTTCCCTTACATCAGGGTCCCGAGAGCCTTCCCTTTCATCAGGGTCCCAAGAGCCTTCCCTTACATCAGGATCCCCAGAGAGCCTTCCCTTACATCAGGATCCCCAGAGGGCCTTCCCTTACATCAGGATCCCCAGAGGGCCTTCCCTTACATCAGGGTCCCCAGAGAGCCTTCCCTTACATCAGGGTCCCAGAGAGCCTTCCCTTACATCAGGGTCCCCAGAGAGCCTTCCCTTACATCAGGGTCCCCAGAGAGCCTTCCCTTACATCAGGGTCCCCAGAGAGCCTCCCTCCTTACATCAGGGTCCCCAGAGAGCCCCTCCTTACATCAGGGTCCCCAGAGAGCCCCTCCTTACATCAGGGTCCCCAGAGAGCCCCCCCTTACATTAGTGTCCCCAAAGAGCCCCCTTACATTAATGTCCCCGGAGAGCCCCCCTTACATCAGGGTCCCCAGAGAGCCCCCCCTTACATTAGTGTCCCCAAAGAGCCCCCTTACATTAATGTCCCCGGAGAGCCCCCCTTACATTAGTACATTAGTGTCCCCAGAGAGTCCCCCTTACATTAGTGTCCCCAGGGAGCACCCTCCCTTACATTAGTGTCCCCAGAGAGTCCCCCTTACATTAGTGCCCCCAGAGAGCCCCACTTACATTAGTGTCCCCAGGGAGCCCCCCCCCCTTACATCAGGGTCCCCAGAGAGCCTCCCTTACATTAGTGTCCCCAGAGAGCCCTCCTTACATTGTAGTTCTTTTCCCCAGTGAATACAGTGGAGAGGGGAGGAGCCTCTGACCGAGCATGTATCAGTAACAGTGTACAGTGCAGACTCACTTGTACACTGAAGAGTGAAATTGATAAATGCTGGGGCCCCTCCCCTCTCCACTGTATAGACTCAGGAAGAGAACTACAAGCCCCAGCGAGATCCTGCCGCCCACAGGCAACATAGAGCTGCCGATTTTCGCCTCCCACCTCTCCCCCCACTGCATTCTAAAGGGACAGCCAGAGGAGCAGGGGGGAGGGAGATGCTGGGTCTTGGGGGGGGCCCTCACAGTGGCAGAACGGCAGGGCCTAGCCGCAAGTGCGACTGCAGCACCCCTATAGTTCCACCACTGACTCCCCACCTAATGAGGGCTACACTCCTGTGGACTCAACCTGAGCCTGCTCTTTCATCCTTAGCGGTGAACTGATTGTACAGTATGTCACAATTTGTTTAGTAAATCCTCTATATGAATTCTCGGAATCTGGGTACTTATTTCTGGTTTAATATATGTAAAGTAAATGTATTGTATTTGTGTTTGTGATGATGTGAGCCTCTCTTCATTTCTTCTGCTACTGCATTAGTAGTTATAAAAGCTTGGCAGAGGTCAACAAGACAGCGCTGTTGCTTGTCACTAAGCTGAAAAGCGCATTGAGACCACAGGAACAATGCAATGACATTTAATGGAGACAATAAATCAGCATAATAAGAACAGAAATGTATGCTTTCTTTTTTCTAATCAACAACTTTGTATAGACAAATTTAAATATGGGGCTGCATGTAATAAATACCTTGATGTTATCTATTAATGCCAAAGTCAACAGACATTGTAATAAGACTTTTTACATTCAAAGCTACTGTTAAACTTTCACTTGATGTAAATATGTGGATGAAAGAAGCATTCAAGAAAAAAGTTGTTAAGACCTGCTGTGACAGTAGCAGTCATTAGCTCTGCATGCTGAGCATGCAGACCTTACATTTTATAGCTATTTAAACTAAAACTAAAGATTTATTTACCTACCCGATTAAATGCTAGTGTCATGTACCATTGTTTTGTAGAGCTGGGGTCCTACATTTGATTCCTTCCATGGTAGTATCTGAATGGGTTGCTTAATAAGGGAATCTAGAGCCCGTGGACAGGATTTACTAAAGGGAAATGAAAGAAAATAAAATGTACCTATGTATACTCCAATGGTTCTATCATGTGTAGAACAAGTCAGTTTTTCCAGTTCATCTGCAAATGAGTGAATGAATACGGATTTGAAATGAACACAGACTTAGTTTCATTCACTTTAGTATATCATTACCAATTAGCTTTAGAAGGGTGGCACAGTGGTGTAGTGGGTAGCACTATTGCCTAGCAGTAAAAAGGGTTGCTGGTTTAAATCCCAACCACAACACTTCTTGCCTGGAGTTTGCATGTTCTCCCTATGCCTGCTTGGGTTTCCTCTGGGTACTCTGGTTTCCTCCCACATTCCAAAGACATGCAGGTAGGTTAATTGGCTTCTGTCCAAAATTGGCCCTGGTATATGAATGTGAGGTGGGGACCTTGGATTGCGGGCTCCTTGAGGGTAGGGACCAATGTGAGTGTACAATGTATGTATGGAGTGCTGTGTAAATTGACAGCCCTATATGGGTACCTAAAGCCGCGTACACATGGGCGGACTGTCTGGCCAACTAAGTCCGTCAGACAATCCGACAGACAGTCCATCCTACTTTTGAATGAACGGACTTGACCACACACGATGAACAGACAGTCCGCTGAAAGCTTGCGCGATGACGTGTACAGCACGTACGACGGGACTAGAAATACGACATCCAATACACTGCAATGCAACCTTCGGCCGTGTAAATCCTTTCTGAGCATGCGCCATACTTAGTCCATCCAACTTGCCTACTCACGAGCGGACTGTCCGCTGAAACCAAAGTTGGACGGACTGTATTACGGAAATTCCGAAAGACTTAGTCCGCCAGACTGTCCGCTGAAAAAGTCCGCTGAAGCCCACACACGAGCGGACTGTCCGCAGAAACACGTTTCAGCGGACTAAGTTGGACAGACAGTCCGCCCGTGTGTACGCGGCCTTAAATAAAAAATGATATAATAGATGAGCAACTTAATGAGACACAATGCACAGGGATGGACACTCACTCAGGTTGAACTGGTGTCTTTATTCAACCTTTCTATACGTCCTTAGAGGTGTTTGGCTGGGCTCAAGTCACGTGCCCTCTGGGTCCTGGCGGAAGTGACCTGTATTTTGGTTCCTGGTTTCATTATGAGGCTTGGGATGCAGACTTAGGCCGCGTACACACGGGCGGATTGTCTGCCCAACTTAGTCCGCTGAACCGTGTTTCAGCGGACAATCCGCTCGTGTGTGGGCTTCAGCTGACTTTTTCAGCGGACAATCTGACGGACTTAGTCTTTCGGAATTTCCGTAATTTTGTCCGTCCAAACTTGGTTTTGTCCGTCCAAACTTGGTTTCAGCGGACAGTCCGCTAGTGTGTAGGCAAGTTGGACGGACTAAGTATGGCGCATGCTCAGAAAGGATTTACACGGCCGAAGGTTGCATTGCAGTGTATTGGACGTCGTTTTTCTAGTCCCGTCGTACGTGCTGTACACGTCATCGCGCAAGTTTTCAGCGGACTGTCTGTTCATCGTGTGTGGTCAAGTCCGTTCATTCAAAAGTTGAACGGACTGTCTGTCGGATTGTCTGACGAACTTAGTTGGGCAGACAATCCGCCCGTGTGTACGCGGCCTAAGGGACATTTCCTTTGAGTGCTTTGATATGCACTTTTTATACTGTATATGGATTTCGAGTTCCTTTTTAACCATTGCCCTCATGTATATTATGATGAGATGTTTTATGATGTCAGGGTGTCATGTTCCATTGACCCCAAAGTGAGGCTTGAGGCGCATGCCGTCTCATTCACTTCCGGTCCCACCAATATGGGGGCGGTCCCGTTCTATTGTTTTATTTGATCATAGTCTATATATTTAGCAGCAATGTGGGGAGGCTAGGATATGCCCCAGTGTAAGACTTTGTAGTCGAAAAGCGTCGGGCCAGCATCTCCTGCTTCCCACATTGCTTTTTATCTCTTTGGTGATCACTTTTTTACTTTTTATCGTGCTCTTTGCTGTAAGGTAACTTTCATGCTAATAAGCCATTGTTTTGGTTGACCTGCGCCATATGGAGCTCCTTTTTCTTCCTTTTTTATATTGGGGCATTGATGATTACTTTTCCACCAATACCGTCCCTTGGATTGATCCAGTTGTCAAGTGTTCTAGAGCCATAAATTAACCAGAGAGTGGCCTGGAGTTACATATCTACTGGCACAACTCAGCTTGGCATTCTCATATCATCGGGTATCCAGTACTACGAGCCTGTCTGACGCACTGCCGTATGTTATGTGCGTCCATCTCACCTGGTAAGAGTACCCCACCTCTCATCTGTGAATATCTTTGAAGTATCCATAAGTGTATCCAACAGTTTATTTGGATTATATGTTCCAATTCCAGTTGGAGATTAAGGAGAAAGAACTTTTTTCATCTATATTTTGACACTTTTTATGTTTTTTGACATTGACACTTTTGACACTTTTTATGTTTTGATAGAGGATGCTGGGACTGTGACATCATAATGGGCGGGGACATCATCCGGCGATGTCCCTATATAAGTTGCCGCACACTGCGTGCCTGTCATTGTGGCCAGAGACATCGACCAGGCAACAGCTCTAGAAGAGAAGAACAGAAGAACAGAAGGCCAGAAGACATTGGCGACAGAAGACTGCAAGAAGAACCGAAGAGGGGGACAAGACCCCCGAAGTCGGAAAAAGAGGACGGCGGCGAAGAAGAAAGCCAGGCTCCTCCGCTAGTAAAAGAGCTAGCATAAGATAGCGGAGGAGTCCGGCGGGAAGACCCCCGAAGATGGAAGAAGACCCCCGGAACTGTGCAATAAACTATTTTAACCCTTGTGTATTGTGTTTTTTTTTTTTAATTTTCACAGGTGAATGGGCAGGGGTACATTGTACCCCATACTCATTCACATAGAGTGGGGGCACGGGATCCGGGGGGCCCCCTTATTAAAGGGGGCTCCCAGATTCCGATAAGCCCCCTGCCCGCAGACCCCGACAACCAATGGCCAGGGTTGTCGGGAAGAGGCCCTTGTCCTCATCAACATGGGGACAAGGTGCTTGTTGAGGGCACGCGGCCTGGTACGGCTCAGGAGGGGGGCACTTGCTCGTCCCCACCCCCTTTCCTGGCCGGCCGGGTAGCGTGCTCAGATAAGGGTCTAACATGGACCTAGAGGGGGACCCCCACGCCGTTTTTTTGGCGTAGAGATTCCCCTTTAAGTCCATACCAGGTCACAGGGCCAGTGACACCTCCTTCGCTGGTCCCGGCTACCTGGAGCCGCGCTCAAAATGAACTGACTTTCCTCCATGTGTGTGGGCGAGTCCGTTCATTTCAAAAGTACAGCAGATAGTCCACTGGACCTAGTCCGCCACAAAAGTACCGTGTGTGGGCAGGTAGCTCGTTTGGAAAGTCTGGCGGACAGTCCGGCGGTTTGTCCGCCAGACTAAGTCCACCGGATAGTCTGATACGTGTGTACGCAGCATTACACTATTTTTTGATATTCTGTTTTGGACTTTGTTTGTGTGTTAGCTGCTACTTTATTTCATTTTGATTTGGTTTAGCGCAGTATTTTCCCCTTACCCCACACATTTGGACTAGAACCTTCTTCTGTCATCCAGAACACTGAAGGTGGGTCATAGATGGGGCTTTTAGCAGGACAATGATCCAAAACATACTGGCAAGGCAGCAAAGTAGTGGCTCAAGAAGAAGCATATTTAGGTCTTTGCATGGTCTCCAGACCTTAATCCTAAAGACAATTTATAGAGGGAGCTGAAATTTAAAGTTGCCCAGCGACAACCAAGAAACCTTAAGGATTTAGAAAAGATCTGTAAAGAAGAGTAGACCAAAATCCCTCCTGAGATGTGTGCAAACCTGGTCACTAACTGCAAGAAACGTCTTACCTCTGTGCTTGCCAACAAGGGTTTCTCTACCAAGTACTAAGTCATGTTTTGTTTGGGGATCAAATACTTATTTTACTCATTGTATCGTGTTTTTTCTAGATTTTTGGTCAATACTATGTCTCTATCATTTAAAATACACTTATGATAACAATTATAGACCCTTCATTTCTTTGTAAATGGGCAAACTTACAAAATCTGCAGGGGATCAAATAATTATTTTACCCACTGTATACAGTATATATATATATATATATATATATATATATATATATATATATATATATATATATACACTACCGTTCAAAAGTTTGGGGTCACATTGAAATGTCCTTATTTTTGAAGGAAAAGCACTGTACTTTTCAATGAAGCTAACTTTAAACTAGTCCTAACTTTAAACAAATATACTCTATACATTGCTATTGTGGTAAATGACTATTCTAACTGCAAATGTCTAGTTTTTGGTGCAATATCTACATAGGTGTATAGAGGCCCATTTCCAGCAACTATTACTCCAGTGTTCTAATGGTACAATGTGTTTGCTCATTGGCTCAGAAGGCTAATTGATGATTAGCAAACCCTTGTGCAATCATGTTCACACATCTAAAAACAGTCTAGCTCCTTCCAGAAGCTACAAAACTGACCTTCCTGTGAGCAGATTGAGTTTCTGGAGCATCACATTTGTGGGGTCAATTAAACGCTCAAAATGGCCAGAAAAAGAGAACTTTCATCTGAAACTCGACAGTCTATTCTTGTTCTTAGAAATGAAGGCTATTCCATGCGAGAAATTGCAAAGAAATTGAAGATTTCCTACAACGGTGTGTACTACTCCCTTCAGAGGACAGCACAAACAGGCTCTAACCAGAGTAGAAAAAGAAGTGGGAGGCCGCGTTGCACAACTAAGCAAGAAGATAAGCACATTAGAGTCTCTAGTTTGAGAAACAGACGCCTCACAGGTCCCCAACTGGCATCTTCATTAAATAGTACCCGCAAAACACCAGTGTCAACATCTACAGTGAAGAGGCGGCTGCGGGATTTTGGGCTTCAGGGCAGAGTGGCAAAGAAAAAGCCATATCTGAGACTGGCCAATAAAAGAAAAAGATTAAGATGGGCAAAAGAACACAGACATTGGACAGAGGAAGACTGGAAAAAAGTGTTGTGGACGGATGAATCCAAGTTTGAGGTGTTTGGATCACAAAGAAGAACGTTTGTGAGACGCAGAACAAATGAAAAGATGCTGGAAGAATGCCTGACGCCATCTGTTAAGCATGGTGGAGGTGATGTGATGGTCTGGGGTTGCTTTGGTGCTGGTAAGGTGGGAGCTTTGTACAGGGTAAAAGGGATTCTGAATAAGGAAGGCTATCACTCCATTTTGCAACGCCATGCCATACCCAGTGGACAGCGCTTGATTGGAGCCAATTTCATCCTACAACAGGACAATGACCCTAAACACACCTCCAAATTGTGCAAGAACTATTTACAGCAGAAGCAGGCAGCTGGTATTCTATCGGTAATGGAGTGGCCAGCACAGTCACCAGATCTGAACCCCATTGAGCTGTTGTGGGAGCAGCTTGACCGTAAGGTACGCCAGAAGTGCCCATCCAACCAATCCAACTTGTGGGAGCTGCTTCTAGAAGCGTGGGGTGCAATTTCTCCAGCTTACCTCAATAAATTAACAGCTAGAATGCCAAAGGTGTGCAATGCTGTAATTGCTGCAAAAGGAGGATTCTTTGACGAAAGCAAAGTTTGATGTAAAAACAATGTTATTTCAAATACAAATCATTATTTCTAACCTTGTCAATGTCTTGACTCTATTTTCTATTCATTTCACAACGTATGGTGGTGAATAAGTGTGACTTTTCATGGAAAACACAAAATTGTTTGGGTGACCCCAAACTTTTGAACGGTAGTGTGTGTATATATATATATATATATATAGTGCCTTGCGAAAGTATTTGGCCCCCTTGAAGTTTTCAACCTTTTGCCACATTTCAGGCTTCAAACATAAAGATATAAAATTTTTAGGGATTCACCGAAATTTCGGCCGCCGAAACACATCGGCCGAAAATGGCCCTTTCGGCAAAAAGCTGAAAGAGAATTTCCGCCGATACTGGTGCCGAAAATGGGTCGGGGCTTGCGGGGCTTGGCCCCGCCCCCGGTGCCGCATCACGGGGGTGTCATTCTGTCTTTAGCTCTCCTGCTCCCCTCCCTGCTCACCTATGCTGCAGTCAGCCTGTGGGGTCTCGCTCTAAAGTCCCCCTCTCCACAGCGGTGGCTGCATATGTCTCCTCAGCCGATGTGTAAATCGGCTGTGCAGGAGCTGGACACGATGTTTACTGTGAAAGTGAAACCAAAGGAGAGGCGTCTAGCAGTGTGTGCTGTGCTCTCTGCCTCCCCCTAGAGTGCAGTACCCAGCATGGAGATTAATGTACAGAGCTGCAGCTGCCAATTTAAAAAAAAGACTGTCTATATATATGTTTGTATGCCTGTGTGTTGTGTGTGTTGTATGTGTGTTATATGTGTGCATGTTTGTGTGTGTGTTTGTGTATATATATATATATGTGTGTGTGTGGTATGTGTGCATGTTTATATGTATGTGTGTTAAGTGTGTATGTGCGCATGTATGTATTATATGTGTGTTGTATATTTTATATGTGTGTATGTTTATATATGTGTGTGTGTGCGCGCGTTTTTATATGTGTATGTTTATATGCACTGGTGAGGCACAGGCAGGCTACATGGCGGGCACTGGTAGGCTGCTGGGCACAGTGAGGCTGCATTGATCTCCTGTAGCATGTCCGCAATCTCTGACCAGCTCCTGTAGCATGCCTGCAGTCTCTGACCAGCTCCTATAGCATGCCTGCAGTCTCTGACCAGCTCCTGTAGCATGCCTGCAGTCTCTGACCAGCTCCTGTAGCATGCCTGCAGGCTCTGACCAGCTCCTGTAGCATGCCTGCAGTCTCTGACCAGCTCCTGTAGCATGCCTGCAGTCTCTGACCAGCTCCTGTACCATGCCTGCAGTCTCTGACCAGCTCCTGTACCATGCCTGCAGTCTCTGACCAGCTCCTGTACCATGCCTGCAGTCTCTGACCATCTCCTGTACCATGTCTGCAGTCTCTGACCATCTCCTGTACCATGCCTGCAGTCTCTGACCATCTCCTGTACCATGCCTGCAGTCTCTGACCATCTCATGTACCATGTCCGCAGTCTCTGACCATCTCCTGTACCATGCCCGCAGTCTCTGACCATCTCCTGTAATATGTCCCCAGTCTCTGACCATCTGCTGTATGAAAATATTTTTTAAAAACAGTCATTTTCGGTATCGGTGCTGTTTCGGTATCGGTTTCGGTTTTCGGCCTAGTGTATTTTTCATTTTCGGTATCGGTTTCGGCACCAAAAAACCCATTCGGTGCACCCCTAAAATTTTTTATTTTTTGTGAAGAATCACCAACAAGTGGGACACAATTGTGAAGTAGAATGAAATCTATTGGATTTTTGAAACTTTTTTAACTAATAAAAAAAATTAAAAGTGGGGCGTGCGGCCCCCTTGCGTTAATACTTTGTAGAGCCACCTTTTGCTGCGATTACAGCTGCAAGTCGCTTGGGGTATGTCTCTATCAGTTTTGCACATCGAGAGACTGAAATTCTTGCCCATTCTTCCTTGCAAAACAGCTCGAGCTCAGTGAGGTTGGATGGAGAGCCTTTGTGAACAGCAGTTTTCGGCTCTTTCCACAGATTCTTGATTGGATTCAGGTCTGGTCTTTGACTTGGCCATTCCAACACCTGGATACGTTTATTTGTGAACCATTCCTTTGTAGATTTTGCTGTATGTTTGGGATCATTGTCTTGTTGGAAGATAAATCTCCGTCCCAGTTTCAGGTCTTTTGCAGACTCCAACAGGTTTTCATCCAGAATGGTCCTGTATTTGGCTGCATCCATCTTCCCCTCAATTTTAACCATCTTCCCTGTCCCTGCTGAAGAAAAGCAGGCCCAAACCATGATGCTGCCACCCCCATGTTTGACAGTGGGGATGCTGTGTTGAGGGTGATGAGATGTGTTGCTTTTACGCCAAACATATCGTTTTGAATTGTGTGTATATATATATATATTTGCAGAAAAGTCTGCACTGCCTAAATTTTGCAGACGATTTGCAAAAATGCCCAGTAATTGAACCTGGGCAGATTTGCTCATCCCTAATGCCCACCAAACCACCCTACATTCTAAAGGGCTGAATCAGATCTGAGAAGCAGGCTGCTGTGAAGAAAGCCAGGCTGTGGAGATAACCCAGGAGGGATCTCCTATCACCCAGAGTCGCCGAGTGACTTGCATTCATCCTGATTGCTGCAGCTGTAAGGCTACTTAAGGGGGGCACCCATCACACAGACAACGCGTTGTCTTCTAAGGATTGCTACATAAGGATTGGGTGAGAGGGTCTCTGACCCACACAGTTGGTATAACCAACAGCTAGTTCCCGTGTGTCCCACAGTCCAGGTAGTGCCATTACCTTTCATTGACGCTGCTCTCCAATAGCAGTTAAACACATTTTGTCAGGGAAATGGCCGTAGGAGAACGGGCTATAGTGTCAGTTGTCAGGGAGCCATCAGCAGGAGAAGGGCTCTAGGACCCAGAATCTCTGGCAGGAGAAGGACTTTAGGACCCAGTATCTCTACCAGCAGGTCACATGGGCCTATATAAGGAAGTCTGCTGGTGTCTGCAGTTGCTGGTTTGTCAGTCTTCCTGTGTTCCTGAACCTCTGTAAAAGTTCTATTTGGATTCCTATTGTGACCCGGCTTGTTCCTGACCTGTCTGATCTGCTCTTCTGGTTTTGACCCCCTGGCTTGCTTTACCGACTTGCTGTCTTCTCCTATACCTGATCCCGGCTAGTATCACGGACTTCGCTACAGTTATCTGTTCCTGCCTGCTTCCTGATACCAGACCTTTGATTCGTCCCCGTTTCTGCAACCTGCCTCATCCTCCTGCTGGATCTACTGTGTTTGACCCCTGGCCTGGCTTCCACTACTGCTCCTTACGCACACCTTGCCAAGTATTACCGAGGATTCTCATAGACTTTAACTCTGCTGTGCTTCCTGCATTACCTGGTGTCCTTCTGGTGCCCACCAGCCCTTATTTCTGGAATCCATCTGGCAACCTGTGCTTCTCTGGGCACTACACCCTCTGTACCCAACTTCAGGGGTGTACTGCACTCAGCCGCAAGGGGAGCCCTCTCGGCATTTCGGCCTCCAACCAGGTACGTGACAGTACAAACCAGCCATGACCGAGGCCGACGGAGGTGCTTCCCCGCTCAAAATGATGTGTCAGCAAGTCACCACCCTTACACAAGCTGTACAGAAGCTCCAGGACGGCTACTTCCAGTTGAAGGATCGGCTGCAGCATTTGCCTGTTGCTCCAGCCTTGGTGGACTCTAGTTCTTCCTCCTCTAATACTGTTCCAGTTTCCTTGCCTCCTCCTGAACCACGGATACCTACACCCGAACGATTCTCCGGTGACCGGAAAAAGTTCAGGGCCTTCAAGAATGCCTGCCTACTGTACCTGGCCCTCCAACCTAGAACTTTTGCTTCGGAGTTTGTGAAAGTAGGATTTGTCATTTCTTTATTATCTGAGGGACCCCAAGCCTGGGCTCATAACCTGCTGGAACAAAAAAATTCTGCTTTGAATACTATGGACACTTTCTTTGAGGCCATGACTCTGTTGTACGATGACCCCCAGCGTGCGGCCTCCGCTGAATCTGCCTTAGTTGCTCTACGGCAAGGAAAATGCCCAGTGGAAGATTATACCGTGGATTTCTGCAGATGGTCCACTGACACTAACTGGAATGAGGCAGCACTCAGGTTCCAGTACCGCCAAGGACTGTCTGAGATCCTTAAGGATGAACTGGCTCGAGTTGCTATTCCTGACTCTCTTGATGGACTTATTCGCCTAGCCATTCAGCTTGACAGGCGCCTGCGGGAGCGGCGGTCTGAACGTGCTCAATCCTTTCAGCCTACACAGATGCTACCCAAGTTTTCTCCTGCTGTAGCACCCACAGCTGTTTGCCCTGCAACTTCTGAAAGGGAACCAAAGCAAGTTGGCCTGGCCCATTCCTCCCTTACTCTTGAGGAGAGACAACACCACCAGCAGGCCAATCTCTGCCTGTACTGCGGAGGGGCCGGACATTTTTTGCGCAGCTGCCCCATAAGACCCAGTAAGGTCTACCCACCAACTTCCACATATCTCCAAGTCTCTGGATCCTGCCATTCTTACCTTGTTCTTCCCATCTCCTTACAAGTGGCAGAAAGGGAGATTCGGCTACAAGCAATCATTGATTCTGGGGCATGTAGCTGTTTTATGGACTTATCTCTGGCTAAGAAACTTGGTGTGCCTCTCTATGAAAAAAAGCAAAGACTTGAGGTTCTGTTGGCTGATGGTTCCATGCCCAGTTCTAGAGTTGTCACCCAGGAAACCATGCCCATCTTCACTACCACAGATACCGGCCATCAAGAATTTGTCCGATTTGATGTCCTATGTTCCCCCATGTTTCCCATCATCTTGGGAATTCCATGGCTGCAGGCACATAACCCACAGATCAATTGGACCAAAAAGGAAATTTCTCTTTCTTCAGGATATTGCCTGCAGCATTGCTTTACTCCCAGCTCAAGTAAGCCTGTTAGCTGTCTGGCGGTGCAACCTGCTCTCAGTAATCTCCAGTATGTTCCTCCAGCTTATCATGAGTTTATAGACATTTTCGACAAGAAAAAGGCCGATGTCCTCCCACCTCACCGGCCTTATGACTGTCCAATTGAACTCCTCCCGGGGGCCGAGATCCCATTTGGACGAATCTTCCCCCTATCTGAAAACGAGCTGGAGACCCTACGAGTATATATTCACGAGAACCTAGAAAAGGGGTTTATCCGACCCTCTTCTTCTCCTGCTGGGGCAGGTATATTCTTCGTGGAGAAGAAGGATGGTACATTGCGGCCGTGTGTAGATTACAGAGAAATCAATAAAATCACTGTAAAGAACAGATACCCACTCCCTCTCATTCCTGAACTCTTTCAAAGGTTCCGAACCGCCCGGATTTTCACTAAATTGGATTTTAGGGGTGCTTATAACCTTGTCCGCATACGCCAGGGTGATGAGTGGAAAACAGCATTTCGGACACGGTTCGGCCACTTTAAATATCTTGTGATGCCGTTCGGGTTATGCAACGCCCCAGCCACGTTCCAGCATCTAGTGAACGTCATTTTTCGGGAATTCCTGGATTACTTTGTAATCGTATACCTCGATGATATCCTAATTTTTTCTTCCTCTTTGGAGCTTCATCGAATCCACGTAAAAAAGGTGCTCTCAACCTTGAGAAAACATGGACTATATCTTAAGGCAGACAAATGTGATTTTGAAAAAACATCTATTCAATTCCTGGGTCTCATTATCTCCACAGAAGGAATTTCAATGGACCCAAAGAAAGTGAAAGCAATACTAGACTGGCCAGCTCCTTCAGACAAGAAAGGTGTTCAGCGCTTCGTGGGGTTCTCTAACTTCTACAGGAGGTTTGTGAAGGATTTCTCCACCACCATAGCACCCATCACTCAGCTGACCCACCAGAAGGTCCGGTTCCAGTGGTCTCCAGAAGCCCAGACAGCCTTTGACAAATTAAAGAATCTGTTCACTTCCGCCCCAATCCTACGGCACCCAGATCCGACCCTGCCTTACGTATTGGAAGTGGACGCCTCTGAAGTAGCTACAGGGGCAATCCTGTCCCAACGGCAGGGACCTAAGGCTCTTCTTCACCCCGTAGCCTTTTTCTCTCGAAAGATGAGTCCACCAGAGAGAAATTATGACATGGGAAATAGAGAACTTCTGGCCATTAAATCTGCCCTAGAAGAATGGAGGTACTTATTGGAGGGCGCCGCTCATCCCATTATGATTTTTACAGACCATAAGAACCTGGAGTACCTCAGGACAGCCAAGCGTTTAAGACCTCGGCAAGCCCGCTGGGCTCTGTTCTTTTCCAGGTTCAATTTCCATATTACATATAGGCCAGGTTCCAAGAATGGGAAGGCAGATGCACTCTCCCGAATGTTCCCGGACACCCCTGAAATGACAGAGCCAAGTACGATCCTATCTACCCAGAATTTTTTGCTTATCCAACCTGACTTAAAGACCTTAATCAAGCAAGCCTCAACCCAGTGCTCTGGATCAGAAGTGTCCTCACTGAGAAATGAAGATGGTTTTTTGTGGCACCAGGATAAAATTTTTGTTCCCCAGCCAGTCAGACTCCAGGTTCTTTTTTTTTTTTTTTTTTTTTTTTTTTTTTCCCACTCAGTGAAATCAATTTAATAACCATGGGACCACCTCAGCTTACAGCTCAGCGTCCCTTCCATGCAGTCACATCATAGTGGCAAGTTTTTTTTTTTTTTTTTTGAGAGTGTTAATGCCAGGCTAACAACTTTCATAATAACCATATCATCCCTCTCGGTATCACACTCCCATCTTATCCCCCTTCTTGTTCTTGCCTCGACCCCCCCCCCCCCCCCTCCTTCCTATCTGTGGACCACCTTATCCTGTTTTCCCTGTGAGAGTTTTAATTTCTATCTAGTTTGTACCTTATTGTATCTTGTCTACACCTATTTTAGGGCTTTCTCAACCCCTCTGAGATGAGCCATTTCTTCCTAAAATCTGCCCAACACTTCCATTTCTCTATGATTGGTGTATTACTCCGCTCTTCCAAGCTGACTCTCAAACACTCCATCTTATAGGTCTTTTCTACCGCATCCACCCATTCCCACATTGACGGGGCCTCCTTCTCTTGCCATTTTTTCGGTATTAGTTTTTTACCTGCATTCAGCAAATGGGGAATCACCGATTCCTTGTATTGTCTGAGCCCAGTTTTTGTCCCATGGAATAACACTACCCAGGGATCAGCTTTCACCTCTTTGTTAGTAATCTCTTTAATGAAGGCTAGGATTTGGTTCCAGTACGGTTCTATTTTTGGACAACTCCACCACAGATGTGTCATCGTGCCCAACTCTCTACATCCCCGCCAACATTCCCTAACACCGTCCCGCTGAAATTTACTTTTCCTCTCTGGGGTGTAGTACCATCTCGTCATACATTTGAAACTCATTTCCGCAGTTCCAGCATCTACCGCTGAGCCATGCACTAATTTAAATATTTTCCTTAATATTGTGTTATCTGGTTGTGTTCCCAGTTCCCTCCCCCATTTTTTGATGTACGCAGGTACCCCCAGCTCTACTCCCTCCAACAGCGTTCTATACCATCTCGAAACAATTTTCTTTGACGTCTTTAAAGAACATAATTGTTCCAAAGGAGTTAAATCTTCCGCTGTTCTAATCTGTGGGGGGAGTTTTTTAATAAAACTTGAAAGCTGTGCGTACCTCCACTCATCAATTATCATCATCTCTTTTTTTTGTGCCAACTCGTGATATGGTGCTATCCCTTCCCCTTTCATTACATCTTTTAATTTTACCTCTTCCTTGACCCAGTTTCCTCCTATCTCCTGACACCCTGGTAAAAAAAAATTATTGTGCTTTAACGCTATAAGTGGTGAATTGTATTTCCCATTAAATTGCCTATATATCTTATCCCAAATCCGCAACGTGTTTCGTGTAATGTTGTTCCCTTCCAAAAATACACTTCTCTCATGTGGTGGGTTCCAAATTTGCTTCTCCAATTTTGTTCTACATAATTCGTGTTCCAATCTCACCCATCTTTTCTCTGTGTTATCCCTTCTACTCCATTCACTCACTCTGGACACTACAACTGCTTCATAATAAGTCTGCACGTCTGGCATTGCCACTCCACCCCTATTTTTTGGTTGTCGAAGTGTCGCGAAGGCCACCCTAGCTTTTTTATTTTTCCAGACAAATTTCATTAGGATGGTTTTTAATTTCGATAGGTATACATTGGACAAAGGTATTGGGAGCATCTGAAACCTATATAAGATCTTAGGGAATATTATCATCTTTAATGAGTTTATTCTCCCCAACCACGATAGTGGTCTATAACTACACCTTTTACATTCTGCCTGTATCTCATCTAATAACGGAATGTAGTTACAGCGGTACATTTTCCTTTCTGTTTTTGATAGTTTTATCCCTAAATATTTCAGTTCGCTCCTCCACTGGATTTTCCAATTCTGTTGCATACTTTGTGCCTCTCGCTTGCTAATATTAATATTCATTATCTCCGATTTTGACCTATTAATTTTAAAGTTTGACACTTCCCCATATTGGTCTAGTAGATTTAATAATTCTGGCATAGATGTCTTGGGGTTATTTAAATACAATAATATATCGTCCGCAAAAGCGGAATATTTGTATTCAACTTTTCCCACTTTCACCCCCTCTATTCCAGGGTCTCCCCTTATTGCCGCTAAAAGTGGTTCCAAAGAGAGCACAAATAGGAGGGGCGAAAGCGGGCAACCTTGCCTTGTACCCCTCTCCATCTCAAAGGACTCTGACTCACACCCATTAACTTTTATACATGTCTTTGGGTGGTCGTACAATACCTTCACCCTCTGTATCATCTTTGGTCCTAACCCCATCTTCTCCAGTGTCTTAAACATAAACCCCCAGTCTACTCTGTCGAAGGCTTTCTGTGCGTCCAGCGACAGAAGCAGACTGGGGGTTCCACCCTGTCGCATCTTCTGGAGTAGGAGAAGTGTCTTTATTCCGTTGTCCTTCCCCTCTCGACCACCTATGAATCCTGTCTGATCTGGGTGAACCAGTGTTGTCATTAAATCCTTCATTCGCTCTGCAAGTACTTTAGCATAGAGTTTTGTATCTGCGTTTAACAGCGAGATCGGCCTGTAGCTGGTGCACTGTGTGGGATCTTTGCCTTCTTTCTGGATTAATGTAATTGTTGCCATTAAATCTTCCCTACTCATTCCATATTCTTCTCCCAAACCATTCATGTACCGGCACATTTGGGGGACAAGGGCTTCTCTGAATGTTTTGTAATAAAATGTTGTAAAACCATCTGGTCCCGGGGATTTTCCTGTAGCTGATTTTAATAGTGCTCTCACTATTTCTTCTTCCGAGACTGGCCTTTCGAGCATCTCCCTTTCAGTGGGGGTAATTTTAGTGAGTATAGTTTTTTCCCAAAAATTCCCTAATCTTCTTCTCTTTCTCCCCGTTATTTGCACCTACCTTACTATCTGAGAATATCCCCTCAAAGTATGATCTGAAGATTTCTGCTATATTTTTGGTGGTATGGAACATTTTCCCATTTTTATTCTTAATTACCCCAATAAAATTTTTCCCTTTTTTCTTTTTTAACATTCTAGCTAGAAACTTACTTGGTTTATCTCCCCATATATATTGTTCCTTGGCCAGCCCTTTAAACACCATCCTAGCTTCTTGGTCTAGAAGGTCCTTCAGCTCCATCCTTGCCGTTAATATCTTTTTAAGTACCAGATCTTTTTGTAACCTACTTTTTTTATGGACCTGTTCCAAATGGTGTATCTCTCTCATTAAATTGTTGATTTTTTCGGCTCTCATTTTTTTCTTTTTAGATCCCATAGATATCAGTATCCCCCTTATGTAGGCCTTATGTGCATCCCACAACGTATGGCTTTTGATTTCCTCTGTGTCGTTATGTATAAAATATTGTTCGATCGCACTCGCAATTTTTATTCTGTCCTCCTCCCCAAGCAGCAACTCTTCATTCAACCGCCATGTAGAGGTTTTCCTTCCTATCCTTGAAATATTCAAGCATAGTTTTACCGGAGCATGGTCCGAGAGGGTCATAACTTCTATCCCCGTGTCCGTCACATATTCCAATAGCCCATGGTCTATGAAAATATAGTCGATACGTGAGTACGTCCCATGGACTGTAGAATAAAAGGAATAGTCACGTACCAGAGGATTCTTTACTCTCCATATATCTACTAATTGATTTTTGTACAGCTTTTGTAGTAAATTTTTATGTGCAGAGCTTCTCCCCTTCTTTACATCCGATGAACTATCTACTTCCGGATTGAGGCCGAAGTTCATATCCCCCATCATAATTACATAACCTGTTTTAAAATTCATAAGTTTATTTAATGTCTTATTTAAAAAACTGATTGGATTGCTATTGGGTGCATATATATTTACCAAAGTACACTCCAGTTCCTCTAGAGTACCCTTTAGAAACAGATATCTTCCCTCTGCATCGCACATTTTTTCACTTAATTGAAATCTTGTACTTTTAGAGAACCCTATCGCTACCCCTCTACTTCTAGCCGATATGATATCGCTATAATACCAGACCGGATAGTTGCTAGAGTACAGCCTTATGTTTGATGCGAGGGAGATATGAGTCTCCTGGAGAGATACAACGTCGGCCTCATACCGTTTTAGCTCTGCTAGGATCTTATGGCGTTTTGTTGGGGTATTCATGCCCTTAACATTATAGGACATAAATTTCAAGCCGTCTATTTTACTGTTGCCCATCTATTTGTCCTAGTGCTCCCCAGCCCTACAAAGGTACTTTGTCTCATGTTTATTTGGGTGGTCCACATTATTTTTCTTTCTCTTTCCTCCCTAACCCCTCTTTCCACTTTACTTCCCTTCCCCCACCTTACACCCTCCCGCCTCCCTCCTCCCTCCCCCCCCCTGACTCCCCACGCCAACCCTCCCCCCCCCCTCCTCCCAACCCCAATGGCCTATTATCGGCCCTTGTTAGGTTAATGGTCGTACATACCCCTACCATCTCCTAATCTATTTGTTATGAGGGTTTGGGGCTTTTTCGCCTGCGCCTCTCCCGCCTCTTCCCCTGAGACGGGAGGTATTAAATTCCACATCCTTGTTTTGATTTATATCTTCCCTTCTTTCCTTCCCCTTCACCCCTCTTCCTTTCCCCGAACCCTTTCCCCCCTCCCCCTACATTGAGCCAATTATTTCATCTTGCCAGCCTGGAAGTGCAGGCGGGCATATTCCCAATTTCTCGCAGAAATCTTCCAAATCTTCCGGGAAACTCAGCTTTGCTGATTTACCATCTTTGTTCCCTATTAAGCAAGCAGGAAAACCCCATCTGTATTTAATATTATGGGCTTGCAGTTCAACTAACAGGGGTTTCAAAAGTTTTTTCCTTAAAAGCGTCTCGGGTGCAATGTCCGGAAATATCTGTATTTCTCTACCTTCATACACAAGTGGGGTTTTTCCCCTTAACTTTTTCCATATTGCCTCTTTTTCATCAAAAAATGTGAACCGCACAATTACATCTCTCGGTCTATCCAAATCTCCAGTTCTTGCTTTACCGATTCTATGAATTCTATCGATCCTTAGGGGGGCTCCCGTCTCATTTCCCCAGCAGGGGGATAGAATGCTATTTAGTATTGATCTTAAATCTTCACCTTTAGTTTCCGGGATCGAGCGGAGCTTCAAGTTTTGCCTTCTGCTTCTATTCTCCTGGTCTTCCAATTTATAGAGCATATTCCTTTGTGTTAGTTGTAATATTTTTAGTTGATCTGAGACTTTGTTTAACTCTAAGGCTTGGAGGTCGATGCGATTTTCTGTAGCTTCTACTCTCTCTAGTAGTCCTCCTAAATCTTCTCGAAGTCCCCTAATATCTGTTTTAATTGCATTCTCTAATTTTAAGAGCATCTCCACCATTTCTCCTTTTGAGGGGGGGAGATCTTCTGTCCTTGATTCTTCCATTTTACTACTCTCCCATTCGCTATGTGTTATTGTGTCCTCCCTGTCCTGATGTGCTCCTCCGCCCTTATGTTTTCCTGTTCCCTTCTTGTAATCTGAGATGGTTGGTTGCCTTTTATCCGATCCCGATTCTTTGGGGCTTGCTCCTTGTGTCATATATTGTTGAATAGTCGTATCATGGCTCTTATCTTTTAAATTTCGTGAGGCTCCACTTTTCGCCATCTTGTTCGCTGATTTACTCATATTTCACTATATTTCAAACTTATATGAAACCGAGCACCCCAGTAACTCTTTCCCTTTAGTCCTGAATCCTCATTGAGGTCGCTTCCTCCTGCGATTCGCCTTCTATGTGGCTAATTAATCCTATCTATCTCTTTGCTCCCCACTTTTGCTTAGGGGTTACCAGCCTACCTCCTACTATATGCCTGTGTTCCACTGGCTGACTGCCCGGGGGTCCCTCACAGTTGACTTCCTCTCTCAGTAGATTAATACTGCACCCCGTTATTACTTTAACAGCTTCCCCAAGTTATTACCCCCTCTAAATGGTATAAATATATATCCTGGGGGGATGTTTTGCTTAGACGAAGGGCAACCTCGGGTTGTGCCAACCCTCCCCTAGGCAGAGGCCTGTGGAACCTGGGGAGCGCAGAATCGCCCGAATATGTTATCGAGTGTCTTTAGCAACGTACCATCTTGATGTACCAGGCCCAGTACAAGGAGAGCTGACAGACAGGCTGTAAGAATTGGCCTCCAAGCCTTATTTCAAACGTATACCCCACAAGAAGGAAAGAAGACAAAAAAAAGATATATAAGAGGTCCGGGGGAAAATGCGCATTGATCTGAGAACAGGTCCCGGAATCAACTCATGCGACTTTTCACCGTGCTGTTTAAAATGTACAATGTCATGTATAATTGAGGTAGTCTGTCTTGTTTTGTTCAGTTTGTCTGCTGCAGAAACAATACGCATCTATCCCATGGAGCCATCAATATCTTGGGGCTGTGCCTTTAAATTTCCTACCCCAGATATATCAAGCCATGCGTTTGGGCCTAAGAATGTGTGGTAGCGAGTACATCCCGTTACAGTTTATTCATCCTTGCTATATCTTCTTCTAGGATTCTTTAAATCAGAATTACTTCTCTGATCAACTCCAAGCATGCCAGGGGAAAAAAAGAGCAAAAAAATGCTTTTTCTAACTCATTCCGTTATGTCCGTGCTCTAATATGTATAAACTGATTCTGCAATCAATGTTGCTCACAGGTGGGGATACTTCTCTCAGCAGGTACAATCTCAACAAGATAAAAGTGAACCCTCAGAGGCTTCCTCCACATATCTATACGCGACTCTCCTTGTCAATATGTGTTTATCGCCGTAATTTTTAGAACCATGCGACTTTTCCAGCGTGTTGTTTCACATGTGTAATTGTCATATGCGATTTTTGAGATAGTCTGTGATGTGTTAATCAATTTTATCTTGCGGGGATAATAAAGTGTCAACCCAGCGGATCTACCACTGTCTTAGGACATTGCCTTCTAGGTTCCTGACTCAAAATAAATCAAGCCGCATTCGATATAGGCATATGTGAAAAAACTGCAGTCCTGTTTATGGTTTATCCAGCCATGCAAAAAAAACTTCCCTTTAGGACACTTGAGGTTCAACTCTACTCAGTGGGAACACCCAGCCACATTAGTGCACACCTTACATCAAACGCTTTAACCATCTATGTATGCAAGACTCTCCTTACCAGCATAAGCTGTCTCCATTTTCACATTGATTGCTTTCCCCTATATACATATATATTACTCTGCCGAGACATTGTGATGTTAATGGAGTTACCGTCCTTTTCTCTGCTGTATCTCCTGCTAGAAACATCCCCGGATACCTCCGAAGTCCTGATGCTTAGACGAGGGAATCAGCTGTGCGGGGGAACGAGGGGGGGGGGGCAACCGAAGAGCTGTGAGGGTCAGGGAGTGTTCTGTTCCAAGGGCTGTGGAATACTGCTACACCGCTCCGAGCTACTGCCCCGTGGGCTCCCGCATGGCTGGGCTGGGATCTCTCACCTCCCCGCTCCAAGCCATGTCCTGCTTCTTGTTCGTCGGTGCGGTGTGCTGTAGCGCTGGCGGCCCCTCCCCTCGGGCGGACGTTACGCCCTCTCGTCACTCATCCGCCCCAGCTTCAGACTCCAGGTTCTAAAGATGTCACATGACCATAAACTTGCTGGGCATTTTGGGATACGAAGAACCACTGAACTTGTTCAACGCCCATTTTGGTGGGCCAGCCTAAGACAGGACTGCAGAAAGTATGTGAACTCTTGCACCATATGCCAGCGCAGCAAGGGTTGCAATGCCAAGCCATGGGGACTTTTGAGGCCATTACCCATTCCTGAACAACCTTGGAAAGAAATATCCATGGACTTTATAGTAGACCTGCCCCCCTCTGGGGGATGCACCACCATCATGGTGGTGGTAGACCGCCTTTCCAAAATGGCACACTTCCTTCCGATGAGTGGCACCCTCCGCCTCAGACACAGCAAACATGTTCATTAAAGAGATTGTCAGATTACATGGATTACCCGATAGTATTGTCTCCGATAGAGGGGTACAGTTCACCTCCAGGTTCTGGAGGGATCTCTGCAAATCTCTATCAATAGAAGTGTGTCTTTCCTCAGCTTACCACCCTCAGAGCAATGGTCAAACAGAGAGGACTAACCAGACTTTAGAACAGTACCTTCGGTGTTTCTGTACTTGCTCGCAGGATGACTGGATCTCCCTTCTTCCCTGTGCTGAGTTTGCATACAATAATTTGCATGCAGCAATCAATCAGTCCCCTTTCTGGGCAAACTATGGATTCCATCCCTCCTTCCTTCCAAATACTATACCTGAAACTTCTGCTCCCGCTGTCCAGGATCGATTAAGGTTCATTCAATCCAACTATAAGTTGCTACAGGAGGCCATGCGAAAAGCCCAAGAGGACTATAAAAAGTTCCATGATAAAAGAAGAAGAAGGAATCCTGTCTTTAAGATTGGGGACAAGGTATGGCTTTCTTCAGTAAACCTCAAGCTCTCATGTCCCTCCCGGAAGCTCGGACCCAAATTCATCGGTCCCTTTGAAATCAAAAGAGAGATAAACCCGGTGGCTTTTGAGCTGGCACTACCCAATACTTACAAGATCCATCCAGTGTTCCACATATCCCTGCTTAAACCAGCTGTACCTAGTCCCCTCCCTGGAAGAGAAGAGCCACCTCCACCTCCAGTCTTGGTAGAAGGGGAAACAGAATTTGAGGTCGAAGCCATTATGGATTGCCGGAGGAGGGGTAGGCAGGTTCAGTACCTAATCAAATGGAAGAGGTACCCTCCCGAAGACAATTCCTGGGAGCCTGAAAACAATGTGCATGCTCCTAGACTTGTGCGAGACTTTCACAGAAGACATCCCGAAGCATTGGCCCGTTGGGGCATCCGGAGGCTGCCCCTTGGGGGGGGGGCACTGTGAGGGAAATGGCCGTAGGAGAACGGGCTATAGTGTCAGTTGTCAGGGAGCCATCAGCAGGAGAAGGGCTCTAGGACCCAGAATCTCTGGCAGGAGAAGGACTTTAGGACCCAGTATCTCTACCAGCAGGTCACATGGGCCTATATAAGGAAGTCTGCTGGTGTCTGCAGTTGCTGGTTTGTCAGTCTTCCTGTGTTCCTGAACCTCTGTGAAAGTTCTATTTGGATTCCTGTTGTGACCCGGCTTGTTCCTGACCTGTCTGATCTGCTCTTCTGGTTTTGACCCCCTGGCTTGCTTTACCGACTTGCTGTCTTCTCCTATACCTGATCCCGGCTAGTATCACGGACTTCGCTACAGTTATCTGTTCCTGCCTGCTTCCTGATACCAGACCTTCGATTCGTCCCCGTTTCTGCAACCTGCCTCATCCTCCTGCTGGATCTACTGTGTTTGACCCCTGGCCTGGCTTCCACTACTGCTCCATACGCACACCTTGCCAAGTATTACCGAGGATTCTCATAGACTTTAACTCTGCTGTGCTTCCTGCATTACCTGGTGTCCTTCTGGTGCCCACCAGCTCTTATTTCCGGAATCCATCTGGCAACCTGTGCTTCTCTGGGCACTACACCCTCTGTACCCAACTTCAGGGGTGTACTGCACTCAGCCGCAAGGGGAGCCCTCTCGGCATTTCGGCCTCCAACCAGGTACATGACACATTTACTGCCATTTTCTACTGAAAGCTGCACCTATTAATGCCAAAGGCCACCACCAAAGCTGCCACAACTCCAGACTGCTGACTTGTATTACTCCTTGTGCATCACAATTTGTTGCATGATATCTCAACACTATCACCTTCCAATCCTCTCTCCACATTGCACTCCCCCTTTCTTTAAATGTGTTTGCTTTGCGTAGCTGCTTTAACCACTTCAGCCCCAGAATATTTGGCTGCTCAATGACCAGGCCATTTTTTGCGATACGGCACCTCGTCTCTTTAACTGACAATTGCACGGTCGTGCGACGCTGTACCCAAACAAAGTTGACGTCCTTTTTTTTCTCCCCACAAATAGAGCTTTCTTTTGGTGGTATTTGATCATCTCTGCGGTTTTTATTTTTGCACTATAAACAAAAGAAAAGCGACAATTTTGAAAAAAACACAATAGGGTTTATTTACTAAAGGCAAACCCACTTTGCACTACAAGTGCACTTGGAAGTGCAGTCGCTGTAGATCTGAGGGGGACATGCAAGGAAAATAAACAGCATTTTTTCTTGTACATGTTTGGATGATAAAATCAACAGAGCTTCCCCTCATTTTAGATCTTCCCCTCAGATCTAAAGCGACTGCACTGGTCAGCAAACCTCACCCGACGTGTTTCGCCTTAATAATAATTAGTGATGGACGAACTTCCGACGGGACGTTTCGCGAACGCGAAACGCGAACGGGCACAAACGTTCGCGAAAACGACCGTTCGCCGCGGGCTCCATTGACTTCAATGGGAGGCGAATTTCGCAAACCTTTAGGTCGAATTTGCGGCCACGGGGTAATTATTAGGGGGTAGCACGTAGTCCCACCACCTGGACAATAGCATAATACATGTATGAGGTGAATTTGGGATCGATAACTACAAGCATTTTTTTTTTATTTGGGAAATTGTTCTGACAATTCAGGACTATGGAGCTAATGAAGGCAATGGAGGAGAGGGAAGGTCAGGGACCAGGGTAGGCAAACAAGAGGGTGCAGGAGATACAGAGCACTGACAGCAGCACCGTAATACAGAGCACTGACATCAGCACCGTGACATACAGCGCTGACAGCAGCTCCGTGACATACAGCGCTGACAGCAGCTCCGTGACATACAGCGCTGACAGCAGCTCCGTGACATACAGCACTGACAGCAGCTCCGTGACATACAGCGCTGACAGCAGCTCCGTGACATACAGCGCTGACAGCAGCACCGTGACATACAGCGCTGACAGCAGCTCCGTGACATACAGCGCTGACAGCAGCTCCGTGACATACAGCGCTGACAGCAGCTCCGTGACATACAGCGCTGACAGCAGCTCCGTGACATACAGCGCTGACAGCAGCACCGTGACATACAGCGCTGACAGCAGCTCCGTGACATACAGCGCTGACAGCAGCTCCGTGACATACAGCGCTGACAGCAGCTCCGTGACATACAGCGCTGACAGCAGCTCCGTGACATACAGCGCTGACAGCAGCTCCGTGACATACAGCGCTGACAGCAGCTCCGTGACATACAGCGCTGACAGCAGCTCCGTGACATACAGCGCTGACAGCAGCTCCGTGACATACAGCGCTGACAGCAGCACCGTAAGCAGCCCCAGGAGGAAGTCAGCACAGCACAGGGATGGTGTGATCCCCTCATAATAAGAACCCCCAGGAGGAAGTCAGCACAGCACAGGGATGGTGGGAGCCCCTCATAATAAGAACCCCCAGGAGGAAGTCAGCACAGCACAGGGATGGTGGGAGCCCCTCATAATAAGAACACCCAGGAGGAAGTCAGCACAGCACAGGGATGGTGGGAACCCCTCATAATAAGCAGCCCCAGTAGAAATATGACACCGCTCAACCTCTTCAAAGAGGAGGGTAGGGGCATATAGTACGGTGTGCTTTTTTGGGTCAGGGAAGTGAGCCAAATGAATTAAGAAGGTCTGTGTGCTTGATTCCAAAAATTGTTTATAGACATATACATGGTCTACTGATCACATGTGTTGAATTCCTCCGAGATCCATGCCTCATTCATTTTTAGAAATGTGAGGTAGTTAACACTGTCGTGAGCTAGGCGAGTACGCTTATCGGTCACAATCCCCCCTGCTGCGCTGAACGTCCTTTCGGACAGGACACTGGATGAGGGGCAAGCCAACAGTTCGATTGCAAATTGGGCAAGCTCTGGCCAGAGGTCAAGCCTGCCCACCCAGTAGTCTAGGGGTTCATCACTCCTCAGAGCGTCCACATCGGCCGTTAACCCAATGTAGTCGGACACCTGACGGTCTAGGCGTTCCCTGATGCTGGATCCGGATGACACCTGTCGATGGGTCGGCTGAAAGAATGACCTCATATCCGAAGTCACCAACACATCTTCAAACCGGCCTCTTCTTGCAGGCGCTGTTGGATTGGTACCCGCAAATCCTTCTCTGGGAGTGGGAATTGCTCCTCTGCCAGCGCACGCAAAAGCAGAATGCAGCATTTCTCGAAGCAAGGCCTGGAAGTGCTGCATTCTGACAGCCCTCTGCGACGGCGGTAACATTTCCGCCATTTTGTGTTTGTACCGGGGATCTAAGTACGTTGCCACCCAGTACTGGTCCTTGACCCTCATGCTTTTTATACGGGGGTCCCTATTAAAACACTGGAGCATGAAGGCCCCCATTTGCACTCAAGCGGAAGGTATGTGGTGGTGGTGGTGTTGTTGGTGGTAGTGTCTTTGGGGGTGCACATAGCAGAGAGTGAAGAAGAGGGTGCAGATCGAGAGGATGAGGAGGGTGCAGAAGAATAAGGCTGAGTGAGCCACTCAACCAAGTCTGGTGCGTCCTTTAAAGTAATTGAACGCACCTTCTGCAACTTCCCACTTTGGCTCAAGGCTGTTGCTCCTGCCCTACCCCTACCACCCCTGCGGAAGGGCCTGCCTCTTCCTCTGCCTGTCATTTTTTAAATCACCCTGTGACAAAACTCTTAGTCCCTATACCGCTGAAGGACTGCTGCAGTATAGGGCAGCGGTCAGCAGTAGTGCACGTCAACCCTATGTATTGTGGACCGATAGCGGTCCTTACAGAACAGCAGACTGTACTGCACTCAGGCCTATGTACCGTAGCACCCTATACCAAGTTACCAGTCCTTATAAAAACTTTTGTGGACCAAGCAGGTTGTGTGTTAGTGATTAGCAGACTGTACGTCAGTCCCTATACCAATGAAGGACTGCTGCAGTATAGGGCAGCGGTCAGCAGTAGTGCACGGCAACCCTATGTATTGTGGACCGATAGCGGTCCTTACAGAACAGCAGACTGTACTGCACTCAGGCCTATGTACCGTAGCACCCTATACCAAGTTACCAGTCCTTATAAGAACTTTTGTGGACCAAGCAGGTTGTGTGTTAGTGTTTAGCAGACTGTGCGTCAGTCCCTATACCGCTGAAGGACTGCTGCAGTATAGGGCAGCGGTCAGCAGTAGTGCACGGCAACCCTATGTATTGTGGACCGATAGCGGTCCTTACAGAACAGCAGACTGTAACGCACTCAGGCCTATGTACCGTAGCACCCTATACCAAGTTACCAGTCCTTATAAGAACTTTTGTGGACCAAGCAGGTTGTGTGTTAGTGATTAGCAGACTGTACGTCAGTCCCTATACCAATGAAGGACTGCTGCAGTATAGGGCAGCGGTCAGCAGTAGTGCACGGCAACCCTATGTATTGTGGACCGATAGCGGTCCTTACAGAACAGCAGACTGTAACGCACTCAGGCCTATGTACCGTAGCACCCTATACCAAGTTACCAGTCCTTATAAGAACTTTTGTGGACCAAGCAGGTTGTGTGTTAGTGATTAGCAGACTGTACGTCAGTCCCTATACCAATGAAGGACTGCTGCAGTATAGGGCAGCGGTCAGCAGTAGTGCACGGCAACCCTATGTATTGTGGACCGATAGCGGTCCTTACAGAACAGCAGACTGTACTGCACTCAGGCCTATGTACCGTAGCACCCTATACCAAGTTACCAGTCCTTATAAGAACTTTTGTGGACCAAGCAGGTTGTGTGTTAGTGTTTAGCAGACTGTGCGTCAGTCCCTATACCGCTGAAGGACTGCTGCAGTATAGGGCAGCGGTCAGCAGTAGTGCACGGCAACCCTATGTATTGTGGACCGATAGCGGTCCTTACAGAACAGCAGACTGTAACGCACTCAGACCTATGTACCGTAGCACCCTATACCAAGTTACCAGTCCTTATAAGAACTTTTGTGGACCAAGCAGGTTGTGTGTTAGTGATTAGCAGACTGTACGTCAGTCCCTATACCAATGAAGGACTGCTGCAGTATAGGGCAGCGGTCAGCAGTAGTGCACGGCAACCCTATGTATTGTGGACCGATAGCGGTCCTTACAGAACAGCAGACTGTAACGCACTCAGGCCTATGTACCGTAGCACCCTATACCAAGTTACCAGTCCTTATAAGAACTTTTGTGGACCAAGCAGGTTGTGTGTTAGTGTTTAGCAGACTGTGCGTCAGTCCCTATACCGCTGAAGGACTGCTGCAGTATAGGGCAGCGGTCAGCAGTAGTGCACGTCAACCCTATGTATTGTGGACCGATAGCGGTCCTTACAGAACAGCAGACTGTAACGCACTCAGGCCTATGTACCGTAGCACCCTATACCAAGTTACCAGTCCTTATAAGAACTTTTGTGGACCAAGCAGGTTGTGTATTAGTGTTTAGCAGACTGTGCGTCAGTCCCTATACCGCTGAAGGACTGCTGCAGTATAGGGCAGCGGTCAGCAGTAGTGCACGGCAACCCTATCTATTGTGGACCGATAGCGGTCCTTACAGAACAGCAGACTGTACCGCACCCAAGCCTATGTACCGTAGCACCCTAGACAGACCAAGTTACCAGTCCTTATAAGAACTTTTGTGGAACAAGTGAGTTGTGAATGATTAGCAGACTGCAGCAGAAGGGCAGCAGTCAAGTATAATATTCTTTCTATATTTGGAAGAAAGAATATTATACGTGTACAAGCCTATTACCGTACCACTGATACCAGTCCTGAAAAGAACCTTTGTGGAACTAATAGTAACAGCAAGTCTTTAAAATTATCCTCACTGCCTGACACACTGCTTCCTGCCTGTCCCTATACAAATTGGCAAAAAAGAGTAGGCTGGAACGATTAGCTGGAACAGCTCTTTTGTGGACCTGATAGTAACAGCTAATGATGATGATGATGATGATGATGAAGAAAGACTAATCTGGCTGAGCTGTCCCTAAAATAGCAGCATACAGCGCTCTGTCCCTTTATCTAAACTGACAAAAGAAACTCAGGCTGCTGACCTAACACCTATACCAGTCCTGAAAAGAACTTTTGTGTACCAAATAGCTAGCGTTTTCTCTGTCCCTACTCCACACAGGATCCTTTCCCTACAGTGACAGAAGAAAGAATGTAAAATGGCCACCGGATCGGGTGTATTTATAGGTTAGGGGGAATGTCCAAGTGTCCATGAGCTGTCATGTCTCAATTGGTTGTCCTGTAACACATGATAAACGTGTCACGAAAGGTTAAAGTTCTTGTATACATTAAACACGTAAGTCCGCCGGGGCGAACGACGGAAAAAGGCGTTCGAACCCGCGGACGGCGAAAGTCGGAAATTCGCCGCGAAACGACCGCCGGGCGAACCGTTCGGCCATCACTAATAATAATCCCCAGATGATGCCTTATTAAGGTGAAACGCATCGGAGGAGGTTTGCTGACGCCACTGCGTTGCCAGAATTTTAATGTACATGCCTTTTATGTCTTCTCACATGCGAGTACCCATTTTTTATTGAATAAACGTTTTTTTTTATGTAACGGTAATACACTATGTGGCTCCATTTTCTCCTTTTTTGGTATATGTAACCTGGGAGAGACTCACAGTGTTTAACTGGCTACTATATTTCGGATCCTTTTACAATCCACATATGGAAGAGTCTAATTCAAATGTCTGATGTGTATGGAAGTTTGGAGATATAACATCCGCAGGTGTGATTACACCGTTAAGCCTTAATGACTCAGTGGGCATAAGCCTAGTTGGGTATTTTGCTTCCGGTAAGCCTCATTTCATAAGGTGGTGGTTATCTTCAGACAAATCACTTGTTTTTCCAGTATCTACGGCACTCTTTGGACTCTTCATGAACTTATAGGATTTTATTTATTTCTTTTTTGCACCATTGCTTCTATTATGGTGGATAGTTTTAGTGCCACCACCCACTTTTTGAGTTTTTACAACACCTATTTGGATTTTCTGTGTATAGATGGGACTTAATATTCTTGGGACAATATATATCATTATTGATTATTGTTTAATTACATCCATATTTTAACTATCACTGTTTATATTTACACAGATACTTTGTTTATTTGGATTATCACAGTATATATTTATATAGATACTTTGTTATTGCATACAGTCTTTTATTGGTTGTAGCACTTTACCTATATTTCATTAACAGCTCCACACTTGACCATTACTTTATAGTGTATATTGATTGGTTAAGGTTTGCGCAAAAGTTATAGCGTCTACAAAATAGGGGATAGATTTATGGCATTTTTTTTTTTACTAGTAATGGCGGCAATCTGCGATTTTTATCAGGACTGTTAAATTGCAGCTGCCAAATTGGATACTTTTGACACATTTTTTGGGACCATTGACAATTATACAGCTATAAAAATACACTGATTACTGTATAAATGTCACTGGCAGGGAAGGGGTTAACAATAGGGGGAGATCAAGGGGTTAACTGTGTCCCCTCACTGTGTTCTAACTGTAGGGGGAATGGGACTGTCTAGGAGGAGAGAGAGATCGGTGTTCATAATTTGTATGAACACACAATCTGTCTCTGCTCCCCTGAAATAACTGGGATTTGTGTGTTTATACACACAGATCCCAGTTCTTGCTCTGTCACGAGTATATCAGTATATAAAATTCTCATGCTTAAACTTAGTCCTTCTTATCTGAGAGCCCTCAAGTGAACTAGCCTGCCATACTTGGGACATAATTTCTCAGTCAGAGAGAGATATTATTTATGCTCTTGGTAATGTAATACACGCTTTTCCATTCTTAACGGTACCTGGGTTAACTGCATTGTATTTGTATTGCGCTGTTTTCTCATGTGTTGACAATGCATTACTGATTCACTGTGTTATCTTTTCACTTTGGTCTGCCAACACAATCTGCTTATTTTCTAACAGGAAGGAGTAGCGTTGTGGGGGCTCATCCATGATGCCTCTGCGCGACATGCCTGTGAGTCAGAAGAAGGGGAAATGGAGACTACAACTGTTGGTGAGTGGTGCAAAACCAAATGGGCAACCTAACTTGTGTGTGGTGCACCAAAATTGTGTGTGGTGCACCACAAGTTCCAGGCCATCAGTTGTACATTCTTGACCTGAAGGCCAATCCAGGTGCAAACTACACCTATGTTCTGACCAAGTGGAAGAAAAGGGTCCCTTCCATGCTACAAGGTGGGAACCTCCATCAAAGCCCATCTAATATGGTACGGCCAATCAAAACCAAATCCAGAAAGTTCTGTGCAGGCTACACCCAACTCAGATGTGACCACTTCAGCCTCTACTTCTGCTTCAGCCACAGCCCCCAAAGGACTTTATCGCAAGCTGAGATTCTTCTCCAATAGGACTCCTGCTTCCTCTGCGGCAGATGACTTTAATACCTGGATCGACCAAACTATCCAGGCAGTGGAGGAGTGGGAGCTAGCTGACACCATAAAGAAACAGAGAGTGATCAAAAGTTTGTG